>NW_016158526.1:52841-82506 GCF_001687245.7 Rhagoletis zephyria | reverse complement strand
AAGCATTCGATTTAATTGACAATAGTCAAACTACATAACGTAGACCTAAAATTTCTACAGCGAAAGTAAAACTTTGAAATCGATCTTAAGCGTTCGTTATTCATATACCCACATACATACATTCATATATTACTTTTCATATCAATTCAAGTGTATTACATGCGCCCCACGCTTTTCATTTTCAATTTCATAGATTGTTTATAATGACTTTTGCTAAAATTTCAAAATCAAAAGTTATCAAAACAAATTCTATGGGACTGAGAAGTATTATTTTCTACTTTTTAGTCCATTTATAAAAGCGTTGTATATTAAAAAGTTTTTTTTATATTATTTATTTTCTACTTTTTGGTCCTGTCTGAATAAAATTTTGCGATAGATATTAAAATAATTCAACGATATTAATAGAAAGGCGTTTCTCTTGAAATCAAGTTATATGGCTGCGTATGTATGTACATATGTACATATTTCGAAACTTTTTTATTTTTAAAGGCTCTCAGGAAAAAAATAAAAATTTATATAAAATTACGCACAATAAATGGAAAATAAATTTGCTACTCTAAAAAATTTCTTAAATCAGTATGCAGCTCTTAATGGAAAAAATGCTCGTACATCTCGTCGCTACCATGTCCAACTATCGAATGTGAAAATCGGCACTTTTCAAAATTTTGATTTTTGACAACTTATTTGTTGGTTAATGACTGCAAATAGTTTTATAGAAAATTAGAAACGAGAAATAATACTTTCATAAAAATATAAGTACATACATAGATTTAAAAAGCTGCTTGAATACAAAAGTTTTATGAAAATGTCACATTAAACAACTGTCTAAATCTACGTTATTTTTTATAAATAAGGCCGTAAACATTTCCTTACATCGTCACTTTCCATATTCTATTTTTACTCTTTCAATTTCACTGACCAGCGCCGCAAACGATATCAACTAGTAGGCTAACAACCAGAATTGAATTTAATTCGCAAGTACTTACAGTACTACAAGTATACAGAGAGTAGATTTGCTACTCCCTTTTGGCAGCAGCAAATATCTCGTACGCGATGAGAGAAAGCAGAGTACCTACTTTGGTGGAGTAATAACAAGTACGTCAAGTATTTACTCTCTCAACGCCAAGTAGTGTATGTATGCGGCAAAAGAGTAACAATGTGTTAGGAGTAGAGTACAATGCAAAGAGTACTTATTGAACGAAATGCGGAAAATACACTTGCGCTGGACTTTAGTAGCTACGGAAACTTTGCTCTGCTACTTCTAGTGCTAGGGATGAAACGATACGAGTAAATACAAGTACATTCTCGATACTTTTCGTTCGATACCAAGTATTTTTGGCATCGATACTTTTGAACCATGTACTGAGTAGGTGTCGAAAAAAATACTCGTATCGAAACCCGATACCAAGGCGATTTTCTTTCGGAATTTTTTCCTCCATAATATAAATCACCCATTGCATGATGGCTTTTTAAACGCCAGCGATTTTCAAATATTTAAGATGTTAATTTTTTCCTGAAAGCAATTAAATTTTTTAACTAATATTTTTGGTGTTCTTGAATCAGGGAATCCATTCCTTGGTCGTAAAAAAAAAACAAAAAACTCCATTTAATTTGTTTTTAAGTTTATTGCACGCTGTTCTTAAGTCAAAAGAATAACAATCCAAAGATTTTTCATTTGAAGGTCGGTCTTGACGTCGGGGTAATTTTTCATTTAATCATACCTTTAAAATGACTTTCACAAGTAAAATTGTTGGTTTTTTAAATACAATTTAAAACTTTTTAAAAACTTCATTGCATACTGGTTTCATGGCAAAAAAGGGGAAAAAATTAAATCATATATTATTGAATGTCATTATATTAGTTATTTCATTATCTCTTCTCGTGTTATTGTGTCCCCTTTTTTCAAAAATAGAACACTGTGCAGCGTATACACGGCCCAACGTACAGAGTAATGCTATTATTCTCCGCGCTGAAAATGTTAATGAAAACTAGAAGCAAAGAAGAAAAGGCTACAAAACGTGGATGACAAAAAAATAGTTATCTTAGAAAAAACTATACTGTTGTATGGAAATTTAAGCTTTCTAAGAACTCACCATATAAAACCGTTACTTTTTTACTATAAGAGATATTTTGTCAACTTATAACCCAAGGTACGACATATCTGCCTATGATGAAAAATCAAATTGAACTTCCCATGAATTTCAACATCAAACATGAATATGGACACTGAGTGCTCAACTCACGGGTCTAAGGTTAAACGACATTAACTTCTTCTAAATTTTTTAAAGGTATTATCTCTGCTAAATACTATAGTTTCGCTATGCTATGTTGTTTTATTTATTTTCAGTTCCTACATTACAAATTTTTATTGTTCGGAGCTCAGAATTCGCCGAGGATGATTAATTTATTACTTAAAAAAAATTAAATTGAATCCAGTTTATACGGAATACCTTCATAGCCAAAAGTACCGATACGAGTAGGTATCGATACTTTAGATCCGATATTTTTCGGGTATCGATACTATCTTACGATACTACTTCCAAGTAAAAGTATCGATACCTTCATGGTATCGTTTCATCCCTATCTACTGCCCTCAACGTGAATAGATGAGTAGCAAAGCCAGAAACACAAAACGTAGTAGCATCATGGTTGCCACAATTGGTAACTTTCTACCAAAAGTGGTAACTTTTAAACGGTTTGGTAACTTGGTAACTTTTATTTCATTTTGGTAGCTTTTGCAACTAAATATCTATTTGCATTACTAGAAAGAAATGAATTATGTTTTGCATGTGCATAATTATAAAAGACCTTCGAGTTTCAGTGGCAGTACTACTGACACTTCTACAAAATTACTTCGATAAAATTAGAGTCATCTCATATTCGAATACTGGAAATATTTGAATTACAGTGGCAGCATCAAGGGCTGCACTTCTAAAACAACTTTCGAATTTTTGCGATAAATTTTGAATTCTACCATCTCACACTTTAATACTGGCCATCTGGCAATTTTCGGTAAGGTCCATAAATCGTTTTGATTACCCCGGCACAAAAAAAAATGTCGCGTGCTTTTTACTAGACCCACCTACCGACATGTATTTCGACCCACTGAATCTGAGGTCCGTTTGACACGTACACTAAATTATGAAAAAGCGAAAAAATAGAAAAAAATTTTTTTACGAGTCAAACGGACGGTTAAAAGCACTCGCAACTTTTTTTGTGTGCCGGTGCCATTATTCCGTGAGTCGCAAATATCGACACATTCCAAACCAAATTTGACAAGGGATGATAGAAAGTCGTTCCACATTACATCATACTCCTACCCTGTCGGAAACACCAACAACGAAAATGAGAATAACGGCACATGCAACAATCAATTGTAAGAAAAATATTTTCTAATAAAAAAATTATTATAATTGTCAATAGCATTTTCAATCTTGATAATTTATCAAGAAAATAGATTTAAACTTCTGTACTAGAACTGGGAGTTCTTGATAAATAATCAAAAATTGACAAATTATAAAAATATTGAATGTATTAAGTCACAGAAACGGGCTTTAAGTATATACACATTTGTTATGAAATATAGCAGTTTTATTCAGTATATTTTTTTCTCAGTGAAGAAGTGAAGATTTTGGTAGTGAAGATATGGTAACTTTTCTTAAGCGATTTTGGTAGAAAAAAATGTTGGCGAGTGGCAACCATGGTTAAAAGCACCCGCCACTTTTTTTTTTGTGCCGGTGCTATTGTTCCGTAAGTCGCAGGTCCAAGTATCGGCACATTCCGAACGAAAAATTACACTGAAAATGGCACAACGCCGAAACCGGTTTGCCTCCAAACCAAATTTGACAAGGGATGATGGAAAATCGTTCCACAATACATCATATTCCAACCCTGTCGGAAACACCAACAACGAAAATGAGAATAACGGCACATGCAGTAATTAATTGATACAAAAATATTTTCTGATAAAAAAATTATTATAATTGTCAATAGCATTTTCAATCTTGAAAATTTATCAAGAAAATAGATTTAAACTTCTGTGCTATAACTTGATACTTGATAAATTCTCAAAAATTGACAAATCATAAAAATATTGAATTTATTAAGTGCTCATTTTGGTAAAAAAAATGTTGGCGAGTGGCAACCATGAGTATCATCTTTCTTGTTTTATTCGTGCTAAGTCGCGTTGCACTACGAAAGAGGTAGCAAAACGAAGAAAACGAACGAATTGCTATTTGTAGCCGGAGCAGTAACAGAAACAACTGAAGTAAGACGGAGCATAGCAGCAAAACATTTTCACTATTGCTATTGATGTGCTACCGCTCTGCCTGCTATTGCTCTGCTCTTGCTCCCGGAGTTTCTACTTGTGCTACGTTTGCGACCTTGAAAGGCAATGGCGCATATTCATAGTCATATTTAGTACTCAACTAAGTCGAAACTATTCTAAGTCACAACTAAAGCTATTCATAGTCGCCTTAGTTTCGACTTTTCTGGCTAAGTACCAACTTAAAATTTAGTTTCGGCTGCAGCTGCAACTAAGTCGTAACTAGGAAGAAGTATTTTATCAAATTAAGGGAAAACAGACGAAATATGTAAAAATTAAGTTGGTAGAGGGTGATTTTGATAATATTGAATAATCTCCAATTAAAATTTACAAAGATCGATCCATTTTAATCGGAAGATGAAATTAAATGCGTATTACAATTCGAATAAAGCTACATCACAATTTTATAATTGGAATAATTTATATAAATTCTCAAATAATAAGTCAGTTTCACGGTAGTTCTTTTAAAGTAAATTTGTGCATAACATTTAGATATCTACTATTTGTATGTTTCACAGCATGCTTTCGATAAACATCGACTTCACATCACTGCGGTTGTTCTGGCTATTTCACACAATTAACAAGAAAATGATACCTTATTCTTTTGCATAATCATGCAATGAAAATAAAAATTACATAAACGGATGATCAAACTTGATATTATTTAATAAAAATGTAATTTTTCCAAAATATCGTAAAGAAAAATCGATACATTTTCACACTCGTTTTGCTATATCGTAAACTAAGTCGAAACTACTTAGTAGAAATCTGAAATGCTACTATGAATAGAGGTAAATTTTAAGTTGGTACTTAAATTTAAGTTGCAACTTTGTTAGTTTCGACTTAGTTGCTGGACTATGAATACGCGCCAATGTTTGTAGCTGCCTAACTATTTTCAGTGGATTTTCTTTTGCTTAAGTTTTGTTGACAAAAACAATAGAAATATGCATATATGTACATATGTATGTATACATATAAGACTAAAAAATAATCATCTAATAATTTGGAAAATCTGAAAAACTGGTTTGGGTACATCAGCAGTGAATAATAAGTATGTACACACAGACATACATGTGTACAAGAGTATATTGCATGAGTTATAAAGCACAAATCGTAAGGATCTGTTGATTTTATGTCTCCCGTTTGTTATATATAATGTTCCATAATGCCGAACTACAAAAATTTTGACAATGTATACTTTCCCAAAACGCATCCGAAAAGTTATCCAAACTCATCGCTAGAGTAATCAGCGCATCAGAAACAAAGTTGATGCTTCGCTTGTTCTTGGTTACTATTGTGGTTTTAAAAATGGAAAATAGGGTGATCATTGTTATATTAAATATTCGAAATATGCAATGTATTTGGTTACAATGATTCGCAACTCTGCATATACAAACAGTTTTAATACCACAGTTGTAGTAGAATGGATAAAGCGTCAAAGTGCATATCAGCTGTTTTGTGTTTACAGGTTGCCTGCATTTACTTAGTGCTTTTAAGGAATAGTGGATGTATTTTCAATCTTTATATTCTTAAAATCAAGTTTGTGAAACAGAAATTAAATTTCCAAGTGTTTGCATTTAAGTGACAAAAACAAAAACAACGCGAATCAACTATTTCTCAAATTCTGGGCACGAAATGTGGTTTTTTGCGTTCCCGTACTTCTGGATTAGGTTCCATTTTTGAGAGCAAACTTTTCGCTTATTCTCTAATTACCGGATCCGGTCCGGATTGTTAGGAAAAGAACCTATTATAACCAGCGAGAGATATGTATGATGTTTTTACATTTGTACATACATATGTTCTTATGTCTATACATACACATGTAACAACAACAGAAATATGCATATACATACATATTTATAGTAGCGTATCGTAGAAACATATCAAGTTTGCTGTTGATAGAAAGAGAGAGATGCAACAAAATACAATCGCCGTTCGGAGTCGGCGTAAAACTGTAGGTCCCTCCCCTTTGTGTGACAACATCAAGGCGCACACCACAAATTGGAGGAGAAGCTCCACTTATGTGTAAGCGCCAATCTATTATTGTTATTATTATGTAAGAATACAAAAACAAATTATTTACCAGAAGCATTGTCTTTTACACACTGAAAAAAGTAATAAAAACTCAAAAAAGCAAAATCGCTACTGCGAAATAATGGTTTGAAAACCGCATAAATTCAAATCCACATTAAAAAAAAATCCGAAAAAAAAGAAACCCAAGTGTACTTGTTTTCGCTCCTCTTCATATCCAGATGCTTTGTATGCATAAAGCTGAGAAATAAATTCTACCTAACAATGGGCAAACGGAGGAGAAACAGTGCTCCTGCTCCTCTCTTTTCATCTACAGCAGTGCTGTCCAACCGGTAGTTCGCGGGCGCCTAGTAGCTCGCGACCTGTATTTTAGGTGCCCCAAACAAAAAGATGGACAGAAGAATTCTCTGTACCGAACTACGCCATTTCCTGTTGTAATTGCGAAAGTGTCAATTGAAAATGAGAATCGTCAATTTTAAATGCGAAAGTGAATTGAAAAGCGTCAATTGGACATGATAAAGCTGCAAATCAAAAATATAATAGCCAACTGTAAATAAGATAAGATAAAAAAAGATTTCCAAAGATATTAATGAAGAAATTTCCAATGACCATGTAGATAAGGCTCTCCGACTTGGCATTTTTAAATTATATAATTGAAACACAGCTTCTCATAAAAATACAAACGTCGTCGGCGTAAAACTGTAGGTCCCTCACCTTTGTGTGAAAAATTCAAGTCGCACGCCACAAACCTGAGGAGAAGCTCGGCCAAACACTAAGCGCCAATCTATTATTATTAATTGAAAAAACTAAATATCCTCAATTATGGTTTTCAGAAATTATGACTGCAACCTCAGCGTTTGTGGGGGAAATCAGCATTTGAAAGGGGCTGTTGGCAGAGAAAAACTGTCAGCTTTTCCCGTCGTTTGCTCTTCTTTTGAACTCGAAAATTCTGGCGGGGTACAATCCATTGCATTACGTGGAAAAAGTTTTTCAGTTACTATCAAAATACGAAAAACGGTGCAGGAATACAAATGCAAAGATCCGTAACTAATAGGTGGTTTTTGCGTCAAACGATGTGGGGAATTTTAATTCGATGAAATGCATCATAATGAATCAATGATGAAATGAATGAATGAATTTTGCATTTCAGTTAACAATGTTAGTTACAGATTTTTGCATTTTAGGTGACGAAATGTTCTCTATGGAACCAGTATTTTCTTTTTCCAAAAAATCGATTTATGGATCATAATGGAAACACTGCTTTATCAATTAAGAGGAAATTGTTGTCTTCACAATACAACGAATGCTCGTTATCTATGTGCATTCCTTTATTTTAGCTAGCTGTATAAATTTTATTAATAAATAAAGGGTTTCATAGGAATCAATTGTGATTGAAGTTTATTAAGGCGGTGCCCGCAAAGCAAAGCAATAGTTTTAAAGTAGCCCTCGGTGCGAACTCGGTTGGACACCACTGATCTACAGAATAATAATATTGTTTTTTTTTTTTCTATTTAAAGCCATTCACTTCCCTACGAGAACACTGATAGTCATTTGATTGATCATGTGATACTTACTGGTGATGGAGATCTCAATCAAGTACTTCTATCAACTTTTTAAGAGCAATATGAAAAACGTGATGTAAACATTTGTATGCATGTGACCTTCCGCCTTCCTCCAACTTATGGCCTTATTTAATGGTCTCTTTTTAACCAACGCATAATTTGCAAGTGTTTGGTAAGATAAATGTGAATGTGTTAGTTTCCATCACACCCCCAAGACAGATGAGCATCAAATGAGTCCTCATTTTATCATTATCACTAATTACTAAAGTGTTTATTAAAGTACTAATTTTTGTTCAGGCGATGGGAAAGATCTGAGCACTTTCCCCATGTCGTTGTAGTCTTTTTTATCTCTTCTTACTAATAGCAAACTTTGATGAACGAAAAATATATCTGCTCTGCTCTAAAAACTACTACACTGCTTATTTTTGTTTTTATAATAAACACATCAGTGCTAATAAATAAAGTACTCATTTTTGTCGTTATAAACTCCTCAGCACTAATAATCAAACAACTCATTGTTGTCATTAGCAAGTCCTCAGTGCTAATAAACAACTACTCATTTTTGTCGTTATGAACTCCTCAGCACTAATAATCAAACTACTAGNCTTTTTCCAAAAAATCGATTTATGGATCATAATGGAAACACTGCTTTATCAATTAAGAGGAAATTGTTGTCTTCACAATACAACGAATGCTCGTTATCTATGTGCATTCCTTTATTTTAGCTAGCTGTATAAATTTTATTAATAAATAAAGGGTTTCATAGGAATCAATTGTGATTGAAGTTTATTAAGGCGGTGCCCGCAAAGCAAAGCAATAGTTTTAAAGTAGCCCTCGGTGCGAACTCGGTTGGACACCACTGATCTACAGAATAATAATATTGTTTTTTTTTTTTCTATTTAAAGCCATTCACTTCCCTACGAGAACACTGATAGTCATTTGATTGATCATGTGATACTTACTGGTGATGGAGATCTCAATCAAGTACTTCTATCAACTTTTTAAGAGCAATATGAAAAACGTGATGTAAACATTTGTATGCATGTGACCTTCCGCCTTCCTCCAACTTATGGCCTTATTTAATGGTCTCTTTTTAACCAACGCATAATTTGCAAGTGTTTGGTAAGATAAATGTGAATGTGTTAGTTTCCATCACACCCCCAAGACAGATGAGCATCAAATGAGTCCTCATTTTATCATTATCACTAATTACTAAAGTGTTTATTAAAGTACTAATTTTTGTTCAGGCGATGGGAAAGATCTGAGCACTTTCCCCATGTCGTTGTAGTCTTTTTTATCTCTTCTTACTAATAGCAAACTTTGATGAACGAAAAATATATCTGCTCTGCTCTAAAAACTACTACACTGCTTATTTTTGTTTTTATAATAAACACATCAGTGCTAATAAATAAAGTACTCATTTTTGTCGTTATAAACTCCTCAGCACTAATAATCAAACAACTCATTGTTGTCATTAGCAAGTCCTCAGTGCTAATAAACAACTACTCATTTTTGTCGTTATGAACTCCTCAGCACTAATAATCAAACTACTAGTTTTTGTCGTTATAAACTCCTCAGTACAGGAAAAACCAAATAAGTAGAAAATCAAAATTTTTACATTTAAAAAACTTTTATTAATACAAAACTCTTATATGTATGTACAAACAAATAACACACGTTCTACATACATATGGATATGTATTACATTGCTGGGGCCGGCGTTGAAGGTGATGTTGTTGGCGGCCTTAAAGAGATAGTGGCGATGTTGAAGGTGATGGTGGCGATTTTGCTGGTGGAGGCGTGGAATGTTGATGGGGCCGGTGTTGAAGGTGATGGTACGATGTTGGTGGCGGCATTAATGGTTGTGGAGGATGTGTTGATTGATGATGATTGCGGTGATGGCGTTAAAGATTATGGTGGTGATGGCAATGTTTGATTTTATTTGTTGCAAATCTGTAATAACGAGAAAATCAGTTAAAATGCACAAATAAATAAGCAATTTACATATGTATGTACATACCTTAAAAATAATGCAAAGGCAACGGGAACAAAATGAAATTTGAAATATGTATTTACAAAATTAAAAAAACTATTTATAATTTCAAATTTTTATCAAATGTGACATTTTTCATCCTGCTTTCATAAAAACTACCATATTTCTTACTCGCTTTATCGCAAAGAATTCCTATAAAAGTCTAACAAATGGAAAATTTTTCACAATTCGAATAAAAAATTTATAAATGTGTGCGTGTGATAGCTAAACAGTTTCGTAGGTGTGTGTAAATCTGTTGAATTTGAGGGAAAACCATGTCTTGCAGGGACAATTCTCGTAGGGTTGTACCCTTTCTTCGTTGTATGCTTTTTTCTTTTGTTTTTTATGCATAAATAACCAAACACGCAACCGCATCATCCGCTTCATCGCTCATGTTTAAGGCCCATCTACATAGAACTGGCATTGGTTTGACAGAACGCGCGTTAAAAGTAAGCTTGCTACAATAAACGCTTGGCGGCGAATGTTTTGCCCACTAAATTAACATAATAACGACAGATAAATTAATAGGGGTATTCTCTGAGTCTTGCAAAGCCCTTGCACGGTGCACGGATTGCACGGTTTGTAAAGCTGTCCCATACGAAAACCGGTTTTTACCGTGCAATCCGTGCAATATGTGCACCATGCAAGGCCTTTGCAAGACTCAGAGAATACCCCTAATATTTCATATCAATAATTGTATGAAAAATGATATTTCTTGCCCGTGTTTGATTACAAAGGAAAAATAATGCAAATAATTTTATTTATTTGCAACAGCTGACGAACGACGCACGCGAAAATTTGAGAGTTGGCCATCTTTCTGCTTTGTGTCGGCGTAAGCGTTGCCGAATTTTGGCTGTGTGGACGGCTGCATTTGAATTCATGTCCCAGTAGAAATTTTAAGCATACGACATCGCTGTTGGTGGCATGAGCTTGCTGCTGTGTATACATGCCAATATAAATGAACCTTCATTTCCATTTAACACGCGTGGTTTCTCAGTGCGTATGCGTACCTTAATCATGCACTTGTACTACTGCTGTATGCATATGGCGGTATTAATATTTCAAATATACAAAAATGCATTCATGGAACAGTATTAAAGCATTCTTACAAGATATGTATCCCCATATGTAAATGCTACATTTCTGATACATTTTAATATACGGCGACATACAAACAAGTAGAATTTACATATTCAAATGCATATCTTGTAAAAGCCCGTTTGTGCTGAAAATAGTATCGTACAACACGTCTGTTCACTAAAATTTTTGTACAAGACTGAAAATATTACAAAAATTCCACTTCAAATGTATCAAGAAATTTACTTAACACAACGACAACGTTCATTCGCTTGCAATTCGGTGGAATTTGAATTTATTCGTGGAAATTCATGACTACGCATGGATTGTTCACACTATTCACTCATATAGCAAGCATTCTTCACGAATGCATACAACCGATTTCTACTGGGGTATTCATAATCAGCTGTTGAAGCGACGCCAACGCCAACTGTTAGTGCCTAGCTAAAGCAAACTAATGGAATATTAGAAAAATTTTCAAAAATCAAATGTTCATGTTAAAATGAAATCACATTTTATTAACACATGCCAGAATTGTAAAACTTAAAAAATATTTTCATACTTAAATACAAAATGTATTTAACAAAGTGTGATTGATTTTGACATTGCCCTCATAAGAAACAGGTTATAATGTCAAATTGAAATGAATTGTTAACCCATTTGAAAATACTTTTTTTCAAATTTGAATTGGTAAAAAAAATGTACACAAAAATTTTTCAAGCAACAAATTTTCTTAATAAACGTGAAATTGTTAAGAGATAAACCGCCGAGGAGAGCAAGTAAGCACATTTTAAGTTTGGTAATAAGTAAATATGTACGTTCGACTTTGCTTGAATATTTAATGTAAGGAAACCAAGATGAAACGGAGCAAAACCTTTGAACGGTGCGCTGTATGCAATAGAATTCAGGACACGAAAATAGAGCGATGTTTTAAACCACCTAGTTGCGAGTTAAGACGGCAGCGATGTAGTGTTGTACTATGTGATTCATCTCACGTTTGTGAAAATCACTTCAAGGAAAGTGATTTCATTTGTTGTCCGTCCGAGTCAAGCACTTTCAAACGAGCTCGTTTATACCCAAACTATTTCGTATGAAAAAAATTTAATTTCAAAATTGTTAGAGTTAAGCTCTCATAAAAATAAACGCACAAAACCAAACATCTTGGGCAATTAAAAACAAGAAAATTGCTAAACGATTTTATAAACAATTTGTTTTATTTTATTGACAAAATATATATATTCCAGGTAATGTAAGTAAAACAAAACTATAATCAAAATAAAAGCCTTGGTATCAGTGCTGATTCGTTTGTTTATACTTTTTGACATTATAGTACCTCAAAAGAGAGCCGCACTGAGTTGTCAATCACACCTTGTTTAATACACCTTGCTTAAATAAATGTATACATTAACAAAACCAAAAAAATTCAAATTGTTATAAAAACGATAAAGCATTTGGAATAAAATATTCTTCCAGAATTATACAAGTATACGTATGAAAGTAAGGTATGCACGGCCGGATCTACGGGGGGAGGAAATAGGGGAAATTTCTCCCCCAAATCAGGTTTGGTTAAGAATTTAAATTACACTCTTGGTATCATGAGCATGAAATGGTATTATAACTTTGGTCCGATGTTTGTAAGTACCAGAATAAAAAGAGATAGACCCATTAAAATGTATACTTATATGATCAGAACGGCGAGCTGAGTCGATTTAGCCATGTCCGTCTGACCGTCTGTCTGTTTGTCTGTCCGTCTGTTTGTATGCAATCTAGTCTCTTAGTTTTCGAGATATCCTGATGAAATTTGGTAAGTGGGTGTATTTTTATATTGTATTAATCATTTATCGGAACCCGAAGAATCGGACCACTATAACATATAGCTCCCATACAACTGATTGTTCAGATATGAGACTTTTCATTATAACTCCTCCATTTATGCAGCTAGGAACATGAAATATTGTAGTACTTGCACCCATTTCCAACAGAATACTTACAGTGAAAATTACAAAGATCGGGTCACTATAACCTATAGCTCCCATACAACTGATTGTTCAGATATAAGATTTTTCGTTATAACTCCCCCATTTATGTAGCTAGGAAAATGAAATTCGCACCGTTCTCACTCATTACTAACATAATACTTACAGTGAAAATTACAAAGATCGGGTGACTATAACATATATCTCCCATACAACTGAATGCTCAGATATGAGAATTTTCGTTATAACTCCTCCATTTATGCAGCTGGGAATATGAAATTTCGCACTATTTTCACCCATTATCAAAGGAATACAGTGAAAGTGGTGAAGATTTGGTCGCTATAACCTATAGCCTCCATACAACTGATTGTTCAGATATGAGATATTTTGTTATAAATTATCCATTTATGAAGCTAGAAACATTAATTTCGCACTATTTTCAGTCCTTATCGATAGAAAGTTTACAGTAAAATTAACAAAGATCCGGTCGCTATAACCTTTTTATTGCCTCCATACCACAGATTGTTCAGATACCAGTTTTTCGATATATCTCCTTTATGTTGGAAGTTAAACCCATTAAATTGTGTTACCGGTTTACATACCGATCACACAGCAGTGAAAATCACTTAGGTTGGTGCTATATAAGGTATATCTTTCATACCTTTGATTGTTTAGATATAATTTTTTATATATGTATCTCGTCTATCTAAGTATGTATGCTGTGAATATATACATTTTTTCAAATGCAGTAATCTGTTAAAGTAATATTTTCAGATGTTGATGAAAGGTATGAAGCCATCGGCACAGCCGAAGACAGCGCTGCTCTTACTTGTTTTTTCTGATATGAAGTTGGTCATTTCTAATAGATTTTAAATACATTTTGAAAAAAAAGTTCAACCCCTCAATTTGAAGAATGCATTATATATTGCATTTCTTATGATTTGCATACAGCTGTGCATCCTTCACACAATTGTATATCCCTCGAACAACAAGTCAATTTTAGTGCTATTCAAGACCTTTAATTTGAGCCAAGGTAGAAGCCTCTAGCGCTAGCACATCTATAGCAATAGTGAAAATTTGTTGTTGCTATGCTCCGTCTTGCTCTAGTTGTTTTTGCTACTGCTCTAGTTGTTTTTGCTACTGCTCTAGTTGTTTTTGCTACTGCTCCGGCTACAAATAGCAATTCGGTCGTTTTCTTCGTTTTGGTACCTGCTTCGTGATGCAACGCGACGTAGCTCGAAGTAAAACAAGAAAGATGCTACTGCGTTTTGTGCATAATGCAATAATACAAGGTGGTATCAGTTGTGACAGCTCGATTTGACACTGCCGTAGCTCAGTACAATGGGGAAAAGTAGAAAATTTCACATTTTCTCCTAAACAAAATTTGCCTTTTTATAGTATATTCGTAATGAAATAAAATAAGATAAAATCCCTTTTAAGAAAGCAAAATGTGTATACTGAGAAAAAATAAAAAACATTCAACTATATTATTAGGCAAAGAATTGTTAAAGAAGTAACACTGTTTCACCTAAGGCAGTCAACATGGCGGAATTAGAGCGAGAAGTTGCCAACCGATAACACCTTGTATTATTGCATCATGCGTTTTGTGTGTATGGCTCTGCTACTCACCCTACAAGAATTGTGTGATGGAAACTAAGCCATTCTCATTTATCTTACTAACACATTTGCAAATGTTGCATAGGTTAAAAAGAGACCAAGGTCATAAGTTGGAGGAAGACGGAAGATCACATGTACACAAATGTTTACATCAGATTTTTCACACTGCCCTTTAGAATTTGATAGAAACTTGTCGGTAGCCAGTGACAGAAATCTCTATCAGTCTTGCCACTCAAATGATTTGTCAAATGATAGTCACTGTTCTTGCAGGGCATCTATTCACGTTGAGAGCAGTAGCAGTAGCGAAAATAAAAACTACGAAATAGCGTAGCATTTTCAATCGCTGTGTACATGGGTAGGGATCCCGGTGTTTTTGAGGTCCCGAAAATCCCGGGATTTGGTTGCATTAATCCCGGGATTCCGAAAAATTGCGAACATCGAATTGAAAGTAACAACTTGTTTATGAACTAGAAGTATGATTTTTTTAAAATACCGTTTTGACTACAATTAACAAAAATATTGAAACTATACTTTTAAATTGCAGCCTGGGCTTTTTTTTTGAAAAAAAAACAAAGTTTTAATGAAAAGTTGCAAAATTTTTTAAATCAATCTTCTCAAACTTCCTCAAACCGGAAAACTTATAATTTATCCGACGTGCTGGTAAAATAAGTTCGAATATTTAGTAATGGAGGAGATAGGGATCATTATCTTCAAATGGCTTATGACTACCTTTTGACTTTTCAGCCTAAAAGTGTTGAGGCCGAAATATGTTTTTCATCAGGAAGTTTTGTGTGTAACAAATTCAGGTCAGTGATGCCAGATTGTGGGTAATTTCTCTATTTGAGGGATATTTTGCAACACAAATTATTAATAGGGAAAAAGGGACATTTCAAATAAAAAAGGGATTTTCGTTGGCACAGTTATCGATGCATAATTGATCAAAGTTCAAGAATATTCGAAACTCTTTCGTAATTAATCGTTCTGAAGATGTGATGAGGAGTGAAATGATATATAATTACTAAAAAGTATAAGCACAATTTTGAAAATTTTCTCACGTTAACTAATTCAAGCGCTGAGTAAAAAATAATTTTTTCCATTGTAACTAGCGTTTCATGTAAAAAGCGGAACAAATTATCTAATGAAATGTTAAATAGCACATGTATGTGCTTCAATTTTAAAGTCATCAAAAAATCATATTCGCTTACACAATGCAAATAAATTGTAAAAGTGATAGTTTTAAGAATTGCCAGTAAGTATACAGCAATAAAAAACACAAATGTATGTATGCATTAGTTACCTTAATATGGATGAAAGCTTCTTCAAAATCTTAGATTTTAATAAACATTGAAGCTAATTTATGAATGTACTAGATATTTTTAAAATCTTTTAGGCCCTTAGTGAGTAATCTACCGACCTTTGAATTTCGAAAGAATATTATGTGTGTGGTGTAGTGTAGTGCAGTGCGCACTTCCCCTCCGCAGGGCCTGGGTTCAAGCCCTGGTCAAAGCAAGATCGCAAGAAAAAATAGAAAAAAGTGTTTTTCTTAACATTTAAAATTTGAAATTATACTAAGTAACTATTTTTTTAAAAGACTGAATTTAAGTATTGTTTTTTGTTTTTACAAAAAAGAAAACTTATATTCTTAACAAATTTACAGCATAAAATATGAACAGATTTTTTTATTAAATACATGTATTTGTTTTTGCTATGTTTTTCTGATAAGTAATCATTATTTAATAAATATATCTGGTTTTTTCATTAAATTATACCATCGTCGTTAAAAAAGATACATACTTTAGTATTGTTGTATGTTCTATAGACAAAACATGGTGGCGAGTAAACGCTACTTACGACAAATGTATACGGAATGAAAATTCAATTTTCGTATTAACGTTTAAAGATATTAAATTTAAAAATATGGAAAATAAAAGCTAATAAAACCAACTACGTCTCCTTCAAAAATTACAAAAATCTATCGTATAGTTTCGGATGAATTCGACCTTAAACTTCAAAGTGAATTTTCTCAAAACCGTGGTTTGTAACAAACGACATACGTTTTGTTAAAAGAGAAAATAAATAAAGTCAGTTTGATAAAATACAATACATATCAGAATATCGTTGAATTAGTTTAAGATCTATTGCTAAATTTTATACAGATTAGGCTAAAAAGTAGAAAATAAATACTAAGTTAATTGTAAAACAAATATTTTTAAAGCAAGCTTTGTAAATATGAACGAAATCGGACCACAAATCAAAATCGGTTTACCCAATATATCGACTCCTGCGCCTCCTATCGGTTTAATTCAGCTTTCGTATTGCATTGTCATTGGCTTCTGAGTTAACTGTGAAATGTCAAGTCT
Source organism: Rhagoletis zephyria (assembly GCF_001687245.7). Classification (NCBI taxonomy): domain Eukaryota; kingdom Metazoa; phylum Arthropoda; class Insecta; order Diptera; family Tephritidae; genus Rhagoletis; species Rhagoletis zephyria. The sequence continues at coordinate 65,527 of NW_016158526.1, read as the reverse complement.
CTAGGTTATCGGGAAGTTGGTCAAAAATTGATTGCAAGGTTTGCGCCTAACAAACATACATACATACAGAGCAAGTTAAATAAAATCTTGTAAACAACTTTTTAATATACCACGCTTCTATAAATGGACTAAAAAGTATAAAATTGTAACGTAGCTTCCCTACGCTATACTATTACGCACCTACATACCCATCATACATACATACTTTTACCCCTTTTTATTTTAGTGTGGTAGAATAAGCAAAAAAATGTGGTAGATTTGAATAAGATGTGGTAGATTTTCCAATTAATATTTTTAGTGGCTGTATACACATAGTTTGTAATTAAGAATTAAGTATTTGGGCGTGTTTTGCCAAACTTAAAATGTCTACAGTTTTGACTAGCTACTCATTTTATTAAGTTGACAAAATGTATGATCCTTTAATAAACATTTATTTTTGCGTATGTATAATTAAACCATAGAGCGAAACAAATAACTCCCTTCCATTGCATAATACTTTATTATATTTGCTATAAGCGGATTTCTGGAATCTTAAAAAGTTTAATCACAGATATATTTAAAGCCAAAGCAAGTTAAGAGTTATGTGAAAATTGTACACAAATTACATATGCAAAATAATCTGAGACGTGCAAAACGCCATCCGTGTAGTGAAATATGCTTCATTTTAAGTGTTTTAGTGTATGTAAAATGGAAAAATCCATTTCAATAACACTTTTCATTTGATTTAAACTGTAACCAAATAAAAAATTCTCATTTTCGTTGTTGGTGTTTCCGACAGGGTAGGAGTGTGATGTAATGTGGAACGATTTTCCGTCATCCCTTGTCAAATTCGGTTTGGAGACAAACCGGTTTCGGCGTTGTGCCATCTTCAGTGTCATTTTTCGTTCTGAATAGTTTCTGTCTGTCCGTCACTATTTATAACCGTGTTAAATCGTCGTTGGTTCATAGTTAGGTACGTCTCAGCGGATTATATTCTTTTGCTCAACCAGGATACTACGAAATAGTGCAAACGAGGAAGACCCACTAGACAAGCAAGATCTATATAAGCTGACTTGCGAATGTCAACATAGTTACATAGGACAAACAGGGCGCAAGATAAAAACAAGATAACGTGAACATATAAGGGACTACAACAAAAAAATGCTAAAACATTATACTACCCCGGAATCGAACTTCGCAAACCATATGGCAGAAAACCATTGTACGCCAATGAAAATAGGAAAGACAGCCAAAGTTCTCCATGTACAGCACAAAGGACAACGCCTAAGCGTATTAGAGAATATGGAGAAATACAAACAAAAGACGTTCGTCGGAAAAATAATAAATGAGCAAATAAACACCGCATCTGATATATTATTCGAACCACTCAGGCTACTATACGCAAAATAAAACAGAAACCCTGCAACTACCATAAACAATGAAATGCAGGTCCAAACTACAGAAACAAAGAGAAAGAAAATAACTGATTTTTACCTACCTGCGACTCCATGCAACAATTAATCAAAACAAGAGGTTAACAGCTAATTTCTACCTGAGGATGTACACACAGAACTGAAACTACTGGTTGAACAAAAGGATATAATCCGCTGAGACGTACCTAACTATGAACCAACGACGATTTAACACGGCTATAAATAGTGACGGACAAACAGAAACTATTCAGAACGAAAAATGGCACTGAAGATGGCACAACGCCGTAACCGGTTTGTCTCCAAACCGAATTTGACAAGGGATGACGGAAAATCGTGCCACATTACATCAAATAAAAAACGTTTATTCTTACAACGCGTTTTTTTCTCAGTGTATTTTAGTGAGTCTCCGAACCTACATACATATGTGCATACTCTGACCTTTACAGAAACAAAGCGAATTGCGCAAATCAATAATCATCAAATGTCGCATCGCTCAGATCAGATACTAGTTTTTGTGAATATTGCAGATACGTTGTATTGAATATAAGCAAATATGTGGTCGATTTTAACCCTTGTGTGGTAGATGTGGTAGAAACCCAAATTTTTAAAAATATGTGGTAGATCTACCATATATGTGGTAGAGGTTTGCACACTGGCTGACATACCCCTGCAAAAATCGTTGGACTATGTAGTCTATTTGTGGTATATTGGAGTACTTACAAAAGTGTTCGTCTGTCATGCTGTAGCGGACCAACTGCAACCCCAACCACTGTTCGTGCTTTAACGAAATGTGATTGAAGTTGAGTTGAAAGCACATTTGCATGTCTGACTGTAGCTGAACGTGTAGAGATGTTCGCTGTTAGCTCCCAGCATGCTCGGGTTCGAATGCGGTCAGAGGCAACATGTAATTTTTAATTTTTGTTTTTGGTTTGCGAAAAAGCATCTGTGAAGTGAAGAACAAAAGCGTGTACAAACGAAAAAATATATCAACAATGCCAATGCACGCTAACATACCACGAAAGTTCGCTGCGTATTCATGCCTAAGGATTGCGATCTTCATTCGTTTCTCAAACGGTTCATTCGACGACCAACTTAAAGTGATCAACGCGAACTCAGCCGGCACCAGCGCATCGGGAGGCTTATGCCTTTTTGCAGGTGACCTTTCGGACCGCCAACACCATCTGCCGCCCTTGGGCCAAAGTTACTGCCGAGAACCGCTACCAACTAAGACCGCTGCCACCTATTAGGGCGGAGCTGCCTCCTTCCTCATCATCGGGCCGCCAACATCACCGGCGCCCCTACGCCGAAGCCAATAACAAGGGCCGCCCCCTTTCAGGACCGCTAGCCTAATTACCGCCATCCAGGGCCGCTGTCACCGTCACCCCCCTATTAGGGCCGGGCTGCCACCTTCATCATCATCGGACCGCTAATATCCCTGCCATCCCTAGGCCGAAGTCGCTGCCGAGGACCGCCACCTGCCGTTTGTCTGTAAGGACCGTTAACATCATCGCCATCCAGGGCCGCTGTAACCGCTAGTCCTTCTCCACCTGATCTTTCCATCGCAGTGGGGGCCTCCCTCTTCCTCTGCTACCACCAGCGGGTTCCAAGTTGAATACATTCAGAGCGGGAGCGTTGCTGTCCATTCGAACGACATGACCAAGCCAGCGGAGCCGCTGTATTTTAATTCGCTGCATTATGTCCATGTCGTTGTAAAGCTCATCGTTCCATCGTCTGCGGTACTCGCCGTCGCAAACGCCGATATCGTATCGATGTCATCGGCATAAGCCAGCAATTGCACGCTCTTGCAGTAAATTGTTCCTGAGCGGTTCAGTTTTGCAGCTCTTATTATCTTCTCCAACATCAGATTAAAGAAGTCACATGAAAGGAAGTCGCCCTATCTGAAACCCCGTTTGGTGGCGAACGGCTCGGAGAGGTCTTTGCAAATTCTGACGGATATNATCGTTGATGTCGTTGTAAAGCTCATCGTTCCATCGTCTGCGGTACTCGCCGTCGCAAACGCCGATATCGTATCGATGTCATCGGCATAAGCCAGCAATTGCACGCTCTTGCAGTAAATTGTTCCTGAGCGGTTCAGTTTTGCAGCTCTTATTATCTTCTCCAACATCAGATTAAAGAAGTCACATGAAAGGAAGTCGCCCTATCTGAAACCCCGTTTGGTGGCGAACGGCTCGGAGAGGTCTTTGCAAATTCTGACGGATATGGTGCTATTGCTCAACGTCATTTTACACAGCCGTATGAGTTTTGAGGGGATGCCAAATCTAGACAAAGCGGCGCATAGGCAACTCCTTTTAGTGCTGTCAAAAGCGGCTTTAAGGTCGACAAATAGGTGGTGAGTGTCGATCCTTTTCTCGCGGGTCTTTTCCAAGATTTGGCATATTGTGAATACCTGNGGTTCAGTTCTGCAGCTCTTATTATCTTCTCCAACATCAGATTAAAGAAGTCACATGAAAGGAAGTCGCCCTATCTGAAACCCCGTTTGGTGGCGAACGGCTCGGAGAGGTCTTTGCAAATTCTGACGGATATGGTGCTATTGCTCAACGTCATTTTACACAGCCGTATGAGTTTTGAGGGGATGCCAAATCTAGACAAAGCGGCGCATAGGCAACTCCTTTTAGTGCTGTCAAAAGCGGCTTTAAGGTCGACAAATAGGTGGTGAGTGTCGATCCTTTTCTCGCGGGTCTTTTCCAAGATTTGGCGTATTGTGAATACCTGGTCTATGGTGGATTTGCCAGGTCTAAAGCCACANTTCAGACATAGCGGCGTATAGGCAACTCCTTTTAGTGCTGTCAAAAGCGGCTTTAAAGTCGACAAATAGGTGGTGAGTGTCGATCCTTTTCTCGCGGGTCTTTTCCAAGATTTGGCATATTGTGAATACCTGGTCTATGGTGGATTTGCCAGGTCTAAATACACACTGATAAGGCCCAACCAGTTCATTGACGGTGGGCTTCAGTCTTTCACACAATACGCTCGATAAGACCTTGTAACCTATGCTTAGAAGGCTGATCCCACGGTAGTTGGCGCGAATGGCGGGGTCACCTTTCTTGTGGATTGGGCAGAGCACATTTAAATTTCAGTCGTCGGGCATGCGTTCATCTGGCCATATTCTGACCAAGAGTTGATGCATGTACCTTATCAACTCCTCGCCGCCGTACTAGAATAGCTCAGCTGACAGGCTGTCAGCTCCAGCAGCTTTATTGTTTTTTAGCCGTTTTATTGCTATTCGTACCTCGTCATAGTCAGGCGGTGGAACGTCGACTCCGTCATCATCGACTGCGGGCTCGGGTTCTTCTTCTCCACAACTTTCCGTGCTGCTACCATTTAGTAGGACGGAGAAGTGTTCCCTCCATATTTTAAGTACGCTCTGAACATCGGTAACTAGGTCGCCATTGTTGTTCTTACAGGAGTACAAACTGGTCTTGAAACCTTCCGTAAGTCGCCTAACTCTTTGGTAAATTTTTCGGGAATTCTTCCTGTCGGCCAGCATTTCAAGCTCTTCGCACTCACGTATTTCGGCCTCTCTCTTATTATTGCGGCAAATACGTCTCGCTTCCCTCTTCAGAACCCTATAGCAGTCCCACATAGCGCGGGTTGCGCCCGATCGCAGCGTGGCCCTGTAGCCGTAGGCGGCATCTTTTTTCTCTGCAGCTTCCTGACACACCTCATCGTACCAGTTGTTCTTTCGGGCTCGCTGAAATCCGACTACTTCTTCGGCGGCGGTACTTAATGAGCGGGAAATGTGGTTCCACTGCTCGCATATGTCGGTTTGTTGAAGAATGCTCTCTGAGAGCAGGTGTGAGAGTCGAGTAGCGAAAGAACTGGCTGTCTGTTGTGATAGCAGCTTTTCGATGTTAAGCTTTCCTTGCATATTTGGGAGCACATTTTTTGCTGCACAGTGGCTGTCGCGAATCTTGGCTGTAACAAGTCGATGTTTGGGCCTCGAGTGTGCGTACGTCTAAACCACTGGAAGCGTGCTTTCCGTCTATCACAACATGATCAATTTAGTTTCTCGTTTTTCGATCCGGAGATAGCCACGTAGGTTGATGGATCTTTTTATGCTTGAACCTAGTACTGCATACTACCATGTTTCGGGCCCCGGCGAAGTCTATCAGCCTCAATACGTTGTCGGAACTTTCGTCGTGGGGCTGAATTTTCTGACGGTGGTACCAAAGATCCCTTCCTTGCCCACCCTGGCATTGACCGAAATAAGTCGGAGTGGCCCCACCGAAGCTCCCTCTCTTTCTGCCGTAACCCAAGGCTCCACTCGGATTGGTTACCGAATCTTGCACATGGGTTGCTCACGTTGCCCAGAGCGCGCGAACGAGGACGCAAGAGTCGGGATTTAGTATAGCCATGTAACTGTACCTTCATACCCAGCGCAACGACCATACGCCATTGCACTCTATTTTTTTTTGTTCTATCCTATGGTTTGAGTATAGATAGATACGTGTTGAGAAATCACTTTCCTTATTAAATATGGCAACCTTATCATGGTTACTTTTGACATTAACTATGGTGTAATTTTTCATTTTGGTTTTTCGCTTCCGCCCTTTTTCTTTCCTTTATACATTTTGAGCTCTCACGTGATTAGACCTATTCTACATTGTACATTACATATTTTTAATAAAATCTTTCTACACTCAAAAGGTTATGGGCCCAGAAGCCCACGTGCTGCGCAAATAGATAAGTCTCCTCTTAAAATATAATATATGGATGGTGAAATTATCATCCTCGACGACTCTATTCCTTGTGACTCTGCATTTGTTTCGGGATTCCTCGAAAATTTAATCGACAGCGTTATTCCACACTCATCGCTTCGATGGCCAAAATTACCAGCTATGGCGACGCCAGATGGAAATATTTATATATGGCTGAAAATAAATGAAAGCCATACATTCTGGGTACAGAGCAGAGGACACAGCAAAACAGTGCAAAATGGGATGAGAAAAATGCGGAGGCACAAGCCTTCATCATGAGAGGCATAGAGCTGGAACAACTTACAGCCTTATTCTGTATCACGAATGATAGGCAACACGAACGATTCGTCTGCAGAGGAATGCTTCAAAAATTAGTCTGGCGGCATAATTTTAGCCGGTTTAAACGCAACCGAGACCATTGCAACGTAATGTATGAAAAGCAAGACGAAGACGACCGATAGAGTTTAAAATCGCAATCAGAAAGGTTGTAGTCTGCGGACGAATCGTTCGTTTTGCCTATCTTTCGTGATACAGAATAAGGCCCTTAAGCATCTCACCGAGTGTTCAACCGCCCAAATGTGGACGAAACTAAAAGCAGCACATGCCGAAAAAAGTGAGCAATCTGCGCAAGTTATTCTTGAGAAATTTATGAGCATCAAGATGAAAAATGATGAACAAGTTGTTGATTTTGTTGTAAGTGTTCTGCCCATAGCACAAAGGCTTAAAGATATGGACTTAGAGCAAAAACAGCCTATGATCATTGACAAAATTCTGAGTAGTCTACCAGTCAGGTTCGATCACGTACGTACTGCATGGTACGCAGTACCACGAGAACTTCAAAGCATAGAGCGACTGACAGAACATCTTCTTAATGAGGAGAACCTCATTAGTTCACGTACAAGTTCCAAAAATTGTTCAAACGCTGCCTACGCAGTAAATGAGAGCAAAAGCAAAAATAGCACCAGTGTGTCAAATCAAAAACGAAGCGGGAAGTGCAACTACTGTAATAAATCGGGTCATTGGGCAAGAGAATGCAGAAAACGTCAGAAAGATCAACGAAACAAGGAAGAAAGAAAAAGTCAACGTCATTCACTGTCACTTCAAAACGAAAGTAACAACAACGGACGACAAGCAGAACAAATAACTGAAAATGCATATATATTTAATGTAAACGCATCAAANATGAGAGCAAAAGCAAAAATAGCACCAGTGTGTCAAATCAAAAACGAAGCGGGAAGTGCAACTACTGTAATAAATCGGGTCATTGGGCAAGAGAATGCAGAAAACGTCAGAAAGATCAACGAAACAAGGAAGAAAGAAAAAGTCAACGTCATTCACTGTCACTTCAAAACGAAAGTAACAACAACGGACGACAAGCAGAACAAATAACTGAAAATGCATATCTATTTAATGTAAACGCATCAAAAAATTGCAATAGTGTCAAAAATATTTTCTACGCGGATTCAGGCGCCACTGATCATATGGTTTTCCAAAAGGAGTTGTTCATGAATCTTCAACCTGAATTGTCCGAAATAGAGTTGTAAAACTATCGATAGTGCCACCATCGATAGTTTCCATGTTTCAGAAAAAAACTATCATTACTCGTTGATAGTTTCCAGCAATACTATCGATAGGGTCAAACGCTACCATCGATAGTACTATCGATAGTCAATGTAATGTTAAAAACTCTTCCAAATTAACAGGGACGGCTTCGAAAAACAAAAAAACAAAATATTGAAAATATAAACACACGTAGGGCCGTTTTCTTAAGTAACTTTTAACTTTAAAATTCACTTTATGTTTAAATATTGCTTTAACATGTATATTTCTGTCTAAGTAAAGCATTTTATTATCGAATTTAATTTTTTTATTTACATATCTATTACTGAAGCTTACAATTAAAAATAAAATTATGAGTCTAGTAAAGAAAGCTTCTTCTTATGATCTATAACACATGGCAACAAAAATGGGAAAAAATTTGTTGCGGCAAATGTTACAGCTGTTTTCGATTGACTTGTCAGTGCTGATTACGAATTCATGAGCATAAGGTTTCCATCAGGTCCAGATTTTGTGAAAAACGAGGTCAAAATGTCAAAAAATCGAGGTTTTTTGGCAATATTTTAGAAGCTCTAGCAAAGAATCAAAAGGGTATTAGGCTTAAATTAAAGCTAGAAGTCCCGACTACTATCCCTGAAAATACCATACCGACACCTTGACCTGATGGTCACTTATAGTCATTTATTGAACAGCAAAACCTGATTTTGTGCGAAGTTTGAGTACCCACCGCAATTAAAGAAAAGGGAATGGAGCCTTCCACTTGGGCTGAAATTAAGGTTTGAACTTTCGACTACAATCGCTTAAAATACCATCCCTGAACCTTAACCCTAAGGTCACTTATAGTTATTTATTTAACAGCAAAAACTGATTTTGGCAAAACTTATTTATTTTTTTCAATAGCACAGTATTTATTCCAGTATTTTTATATTGTTCAATAAATGACTTTTAGTGACCATCAGGTCAAGGTGCAGGGGTAGTAGCCGAGAGTTATAGCTTTAATTTAAGCCCCAGTTAAAGGTTCTAAAGGTTGTTTTTTGTGCTAGACCTTCTAAAATATTGCAAAAAACGTGATTTTTTGACACTTTAACCTCGTTTTTCTTAAAATCTGGAGCTGATGGAAACCTAATGCTTACGGACTCGTAATCAGCATAAAAAAGTCTATGAAAAACAGCTTTATCATTTGCCGCAACAAAATTACTGTTGCCTTGTTTAATTGTTGCTTATTATAAATTTTCAAATATGATATATTCTGTTTAAATTTCGTAATATAATTTTTGGATTTGTTTACATACAGTCAAGAAACATACAAAAGTCAAACACCGACAATAGAAATGCTTTACTTCAGACATAGCCTTATGGTTTGAAGCAACGTTTAAATATAAAGGGAGCTTTTCAATTAAAGTTTGCTTGAGAAAATGTCCATTAAAGGAGGAATCACAATGAAAGTATCACTTATAATAAAAAATTGGCAAACTTAAAAAACTGACGCGCAGCTACATAGAGACATTATAAGTAAAATCGGCTGTGCTAGAGGTTTTAAACTATCGATAGTCAACTAGTACTATCGATAGTTTAACCTTTTTTGAGAAAAACTATCACTACTCATCGATAGGGGCAAAAAAACAAAACTATCGATACTATCGATACTATCAATAGTACCATCGATAGTTTGACACCTCTAGTCCGAAAGTGTACACGTAAGAGTTGGCGATGGCCGGCGTTTAAAGGTAGAGGGCACAGGAGATATCAAACTACAAAGCAAGTCAAATGTGGTTTTTATCATGAAAAATGTGTTACTTGTGCCACAACTTGATAAAAATCTTATCTCCATTTCACGAGCCACCGAGAGGGGCTCACGAGTTGTTTTTGAGTCAGGTGGCATGCATGTTTATTTTATAAAAGGCAACGACGTTATAGCTGAAGGCAGGAATGAAAACCGACTATACCGTATGAATGTGAAGTCAGCGCCGACGTCATCAGTCAATGTTGTAATAACAGAGTCTTTAACATTATGGCACGAGCGTCTTGGACACGTAAATTATAAAACGCTTCGTGAGATGTGTGAACATAAGGTAGTGAGTAGGGCTGCCAGATGTCTCTGTTGCCAAACCGGGACACTTAAGGGGGGGAGAGGCATCTCGCTCCTTCCCCTTCGTTTCGACAAAAATTACGTACGAAAGGATGTAGTAAAATTTTATTTTGACAAACAAAAACAAAAACATAAAAACATGAGATGATGAGATCATTACAACGTACACCAGCAAAACAAAACAATTTATCACAACTAAAGCACGTTTTTGTTCCTTACAAAAATACAGTTTATACTAAATACATCAGAAAACATAAAAATAAAATTGCTAAACTTTGTGCAAAACTCGGAAAAATGCAATAAATTTGCATACAAATTCGCAACTTTCTATTCAGACTTTTTTATAAAAATTTTCAAAATGAAGTTTTGCAGCCCATAAAAATTTAGTTGATTCTTGGTATTGTTTTTACTGAGAGTTTCTTCCATACACACTATGTTCGACATTTTTTTGTATGTGAAAGACACTGTCAGCAAAAAATAAATAATTGCAAAAAATCAACGAAATTATCTGGTAACTTTAGACTTGCACTTTACTAATTGGCTCAAAAGCTACATTTTCAAAATTTTTTCTAAAATATCTGATTAGAAATTGTGATCAGATGAAAGAGTCTCCGAGCCAATAATTTTGTACGGCACGGTACTTATAAGTAATCTAGGTTTCACCAAAGAAAAAAAAATTAAATAGAAGGTAACATTAAAATATCAGTCATTTGTTTCGTTGCTGTGAACTTGTTTCAAAACTTCTGGCTTTTGCTTAATATAATTGTAAAACTCTGTGCATGTCATTTTAAGGTATTTAGGTACATACTTATATTAATCATCAACTATTGCTTGTGCAAAACGTGTTAAATTAAAAAAAAAAAAATCGCATATTAAAGAGCACCAACCCAACTCGTAATAAATTTAAGTATACAAATTTTAGTATTTAGTATAGAATTATTCAGTTGAAATACGCCAATATTAAAATGAAGCGCTTCGCACTTAACGGATGCTTTTTCATAATTAAGTTAAAAAAAAAATATTTAAATTCCATGCTGCCTGTAATGGGATTTGAACCCTGACGCTCTGGAAATTAGCAAATTGTGGCAAGCATCTTCGTGCACTCAGCTACTGCCAGACATGTAAATGTGCATTCAAATGTTCAGTTTGATTCAACACCACGTGTACGTGGTATGAAAGTATTGTTTTTAAATACTATGCGTTATTTCCCCCAGTAAATTCATAAAATTATTCTTAATATTGCACGCGTTTTATTTCTCAGTGTAGTCATTTTTATGCAAAATTTGTGCAAACAAATCGAGCACTTAAACGAAACCCGGGACACTTTAAGGTTGGACCGGGACACCGGGACAAATAGTCCAAAACCGGGACATGTCCGGGAAAACCGGGACGTCTTGCAGCCCTAGTAGTGAGGGATTTAAACATTTCGAATGTCAAAAGAGAGCTACAATTCTGTGAGGCCTGTGCGTACAGTAAGCAACATAGAAATTCCTATCCCAAATGCGGTGCTAAACGCGCTGATAAGCCCGGTGACACTTTTCATATGGACCATTGTGGCAAAATGAGTAGCCCATCAATTGGCGGCTCCAACTACTTTCTCCTCTTAAATGACGATTACTCGCGATACTGTTTTGTTTACTTTTTAAAAAACAAACTGATGTTCTAAACAAACTGATGCAGTTTCTGGCGGATGTGTAAGCGGACGGGCATAGAATAAAGCGTATACGGTCTGACGGTTTCCTTGAATTTTGCAATGAGGAAGTAAATTGTCTGCTGTTAGAAAACAAAATAAAGCTTGAGGTAACCATCCCAAGAGCGCCTGAGCAAAACGGGTTTATAGAGCGAGAAAACATAACTGTTGTGGAGAGTGCGAAAGCAATGCTTCATAACAGACAATTACCATTATACTTGTGGGCTGATGCAACGCATACTACAGTTTACGTAAAAAATAGAACGGCTTCTGATGTAATTGATGGGTGTACTCCATGTGAGAAATGGTATGGCAAAAAGGCGTCTATAGGACATATACGCGTTTTTGGCTGCGATGCATACATCCATATTCCCAAAGAGCAGCGTACAAAGTAGGACAAGAGTTCGATTAAAGGCATTTTAGTCGGTTATAACGAAGATAGCAAGGCGTACCGAGTTTTCGATCCAACTAACAGAAGAGTGCTTATTCGACGTGACGTCATATTCAACGAAAAACGTACTGTAGTCAATGAATTTTACGAAACTAAACAACGCAGAAATGAAGACACTGAGACACCAGTGGAAAAAATGGAGGACTCACAAACGCAGACTAATTTGCAATCACGCAGCCCCTATGCATTAAGAAGCGCATCAAAAACACAAAAGGCGGCTGAAGGAACTGTTGCTGAATTGTGTGTAGCATGCGTTGAGCCGTCAACACTAGAGGAAGCAATGTCAAGTGATGATTCTGACAAGTGGACGGAGGCGATAAATGAGGAAATGCAGACTCTTCAGAAGAACCAAACATGGGTTTTGGTTCCACGAACAAGCGAAATGCATGTTATTACTAATTGCTGGATTTGTAAAAAGAAATTCAATTCGCATGGCGAAGTCGAAAAATATAAAGCTCGTTTAGTCGTAAAGGGATGCTCTCAAACACAAGGTGTTGACTACGGAGAAATCTACGCACCTGTCGTCAGGTATGAATCTGTCAGGGCGGTACTTAGTATAGCTGCGGCGAATTCAGCGTACATGCATAATTGGCTAGGTATGTATGTATTTATATGTATGTATGCAGATATTTAAATGCCGGTTTGCTATTCGCGCGACAAGCTTTTTTAAAAACGAAGTAAATTAGTACAAATTGTTAGTAATTTTCATTAGAGTTTGAATAACTCCTTTCACTAAATGGCTTTTAGTAACTTTAACGAGACCTTAACTTAT
>NW_016158526.1:47127-51731 GCF_001687245.7 Rhagoletis zephyria | reverse complement strand
CGACAAGCTTTTTTAAAAACGAAGTAAATTAGTACAAATTGTTAGTAATTTTCATTAGAGTTTGAATAACTCCTTTCACTAAATGGCTTTTAGTAACTTTAACGAGACCTTAACTTATTTTATTTTATTCATTTTAGTGCAGTTTTGACAAAATTTTCTTGCTAAAAAATCTTTTGTTTCACTACTTTCTTTTATTCCTTTGATTAAACATGTTAAATAAAAGGTTATTTTTAAAAAAATATTTTTTTTACATTACTTTTTATCATTGCGAATTGGATTTCTACCTGCGCTCCGTGTAGAAAGTAAGTAGTTTTCAAAGCTGTTCTTTAGAATTTCCCATAACTGCACTGAGCCAAAAGTGCAATGTATTTTTCAACCAAGTTATTGTTTGGCTTTTTATGGTTAAAACACCGATTGTAAGACATGTGATTCAAGTTGAATATTTGAAAACAAATTCGTATGTCTAACTGTAGCTGAACCTGCAGAAGTGCTTGCTCTTATTTGTTCGCTTCAAGCAGGTTCGAGTTCGAATGCCTTCTGCAGAAACACGTAATTTTTATTTTTTTCTGTTTTTGGTTTCTCTTAATTACGAAAAAGCATATCTGAAGTGCAGAACTAAAACTAATAAAGAAGAAAATTGATTTAATGTAAACAAAAATGTGGTTGATATTACCAAATCATTGTTAGGGATGGCAGCGATTAATCATTTGATTCAATAAATCGATTATTTTTGTCCAATTATTTATCAATAATTGCAATTAATTTTCTTTTGGCTTGTGATTAATCATAAGATTAATTAATCGATTATTTTATTTTTTTGCCATCCCTTATCATTGTCGAAAATATCAACCAAGGTAGTGACAATATCACCAAAAATCATGTTGATTCCTTTTCAAGTTTGAGTTTGGTAATATTAACCAATTTTTGGTAGATTTTTTTTTCTCAATGTGAAGTTTTAAATAATAATAAGGAAATCTACTCATGTCTACATGCATACGTTTTTTTTTAAGTTACTTACAGAAACAAAACTGCATGCACTATACGCAGATCCCACTGAGATGGCCGAATTGCCAATGAAGCGTTTCATGGGGTCGGTTGAAACAAAATAAGTGAGTACAACGACAAAAGTCAAGCTAAATTCCATACCAAATCTTTCCCAGGCAGCCAATGAAGCGCTGTGAGATATTGCAGCTTGTAGATTTCCTTGATAACCAGGTACGGTGACACTAAAAGAAGAAATAAATAAAACATGTATTAAAAGTTCTTGGTTTTTAATGGAAGAATCTGGTTGTGCTAAACAAAAGTTGACACTTGAACTAAATATTCCTAATTCCTAAATAAAAACCGCATGGTCGACTATATAAATTGTCTTTAAAATTTTGTCGGCGCGATCAATGCAAAAAGTCCTAAATAATAAATTTGAGACTTTGGTTTTGGTATTCTGAATTTTTATAATTAAGGCAATTGCAACACTTAACAAAACCTGCTAACACAACTGAACTTATAGCTTGCTAACATGCAACTAAGGCGAAGAATATAGTGACGCGACAAAGAGAGAGACAAAACATTTTCGGATAATAGCGAAGAAAGAGACAAGAAACGTAAAAACATAGTGAAGCAACAGTCAGCTCAGAAAGCAACGAAAACACATTTTTTTGTTTTCGTCGCTATGCTCTTTGTCGCTTTCTTCGCTTTTAGCTTCACTATGTGCTGCTACATTGAAAAATAAAGGTTTGTTTTTGTCGCTATTATCCGAAAATGTCTTGTCGCTCTCTTTGTCGCGTCACTATGCTCTTTGTCTAACCCACTTCGCTGTGGCGGCGGCCTTATATACCTGCGCTCGCACTCATGGCAACTCTAGAACTATGTCAAAAAGTTTTCTTTGGTTTTAAATAATTGAGGTTGCTTCGGAATTCAAGCAATTAAGATATTCATTAATAAATCTTTAAAATCCTACATCAGTCGCAAAATGGCTCCTCGGCCATGAGGCTAGAGCAATCGCAATTCGCATAAGAAAATAATATCGTTTGGGATTTAACACAAAACTCAGACTGAAATAATTATAAAAAATGTAGTCGTTTCATTAAATCAACATTTTAGTTTTGAATAAACTAAATATAACTAGAATAAAATTACCCTCGTATTACGTTGATAAAAATAATAAAATGATTGCAACTTAATAAAATGTTAATTGCATATGAACAAATGAACTGTGAAATGAAAACTTCTTTAGCATAACTGTTCATAGAAATGAAATGATGAGATATATTAAAGAAATAAATTTTATCTAAAATTTATATAATTACTCTTTAAAAATTATAATCTGACGAATAATTAAAAAATTATTAATTTGGAAGAATAACCTGGCGATACGAGCACTTAGTTCCCTGCCATTTAAACACAAACAAATTTAATACAGTTTGATACATAATTTATAATTATTAAAATTGAGGAATAACCTGGTTACTTGTGGACCAACAAATCACAAATCTTTTAAATTTTAACAACGATATAACACTATATAAGATACAAATAATTAGAAGACGTAAGCACAGCAGAAACTGATTCCGAGGTACTAATTTGCAAACTTTGTAACAAAGTTGTATCGTCAGATAAAATACATATACAGTCTTAAATCGCATATAGCCAGCGCCACTCACATTGAACGTGAGAAATTAATTCTTTATCACGCAGCAATTTTTGGCGGAAAATTCTACCTGTAAAAATGCTAAATTCACCATGGATTTGTGCAAAGCGCTTGTCGCTTCTGACATACCGCTATTCAAAATAAGGAACAAACATTTTAAGCATTTTTTGGATAAATATATGGAGCACCAGGTACCATCTGAAACCACCATGCGCAGTGCAGTTAATACAATCTACAACGCAACAATTGAGAATATAAGAAATTGTATACAAAATCAAAACCTGTGGTTATCAACGGATGAAACCACCGATTCCTCTGGGCGATACGTTTTGGGCATACCAAGTACTGATGAGACTATTTCTAAGCAACGTTTTTTGTTAAATACTGCTTTATTGGAGAAAGAAGACCATTCGAATATTGCACGGCTTTTTGACGACTCGATAAAACTTTTGGGTCCAAATTTTAACAGGGATGGTCTGTTGTTGTTTCTAACAGATGCTGCACCTTACATGGTGAAAGGTGCAAGAGCCATAAAAGTCTTTTATCCCAAATTAATTCACGTGACATGCCTTGCAAATGCTCTTCATAGTCATAGCAAATCTAATCCTAAAGTTGATCGTTTAATTGCTACCATAAAAAAAGTTTTCCTTAAGGCTGTATCGCGGACTCCAATTTTTAGGGATTGCGAGCCAGATATACCATTCCCTCCTGCACCCATAATAACACGGTGGGGAACATGGTTGGAAGCAGTTAGCTATTATGCTAAATATTTTGAAAAGATTCGAACAATTTTCAAATTATTAGATTCAAACGATTCTCAATTTATTAAAAATGCGAAAACATTATTGGTAGATACTGATGTTCGACAAGGAATAATTTTTATAGATGCTAATTTCGGTTTTCTGGTGGATTCCATAAAAAAGCTGGAGAATGTCGGTCTTCCGCTCACAGCGCAATTGCAGGTGGTTGCCGATGTCAAAAAACAATTGACCGAGCTGGATGTATGGAAGTAGAAGAAAATCTCAGCTCGTTGTTAATGAAAAACAAAGGCTACATTGAGATAAAAAGCAATGCTGACCAAATTGCAGGAAAACCTACATCATGTCACAATTCCACATACGCAATTTCTGAAGTGTTGGCCTTCAAATATGCGCCTGTAACGTCCGTGGACGTCGAAAGAACATTTTCGATGTACAAAAGTATTTACCGTGACAATAGACACGGATTTCTGTTCGAAAAAATAGCTTAAATGTTTGTTGTATACTGCAACAACAATATGAAGTAAATTTTTTACTGAATAATTGAATTATTCTTCTGTTTTGAAACTTATACTAAAGAATTTATGTACCTTTCGTTATTCATTATCTTTTTTTATTTGTTATGTTGTAAGAATGTAAACTGAAATAAAATAAAACAAAAAATTTTTAAAGTTAAAAAATATAGTGCCAATTTATTATGTTGTAAGAGAAATCCGCCAAAAATTAATTTTTTTGGTTGCCCTAATAATATGATTCAATAATCATTTAAAAAAAAAAAGTATTGCCAAAAAAGCAAAATAAGGCACTAAAAAAACAGAAAATACGAAGAACAATCAAAAAATATATTTATTTTAGAAATTTTTATATTACAAGTAAAAAGAGAAAAGCTATGAACCAGTTTCATTATATGAAAAATTTGTACTTTGACTCTTTGACTATTTTATTCTTTCGAGTTTCTAACTCATAAAACTTTAATCTGTATAGTTGTAATAACATTGAACCATAAGATGCATTTTGAAGTTTTCTGGCAGCATTTTCATTCGATTTTCGCGAAGAAAAGCCTTGAATGCACTAAATGAGCGCTCGATGTAAGTTGATACAAGTGGAGCCCAAGGGCGTTTTCCTCGCCCTTTACAATTTTATACACACCCCTTATTGTCTTTAAGCCTACGTTAGCTGAGAAAACGGCTTTGAATTTT
>NW_016158526.1:41765-47102 GCF_001687245.7 Rhagoletis zephyria | reverse complement strand
TAACATTGAACCATAAGATGCATTTTGAAGTTTTCTGGCAGCATTTTCATTCGATTTTCGCGAAGAAAAGCCTTGAATGCACTAAATGAGCGCTCGATGTAAGTTGATACAAGTGGAGCCCAAGGGCGTTTTCCTCGCCCTTTACAATTTTATACACACCCCTTATTGTCTTTAAGCCTACGTTAGCTGAGAAAACGGCTTTGAATTTTTCCAACACCAATTTTGAAAGAGGTCCCTGCGCTTCTATAAGCCGCATGGGCATGTGTATATTTTTTAATCTTAAAAAAAAATTTGAAATGCTATAATCACTATTTTAAACNCTGCAAAACCTGCAAATCGTAGACGTGCTGGAACGCTCTAATTGATTGTATCGAATCAGTTGTATTAGATATGAGGGTAGAAGTATTAGCAAGCGAAGAAATTTCGCCACTCCCTAATGTAGATGTTCTACTCTCACCAGACCTCTATGCATCGAAAACTTCACCACGCTGCAGCACTTTATTTGTTTTGTTTATTGTTTGCTGATTTCCACCCATCTACGGGGCAACAGAGGCGTATGATATACACATTTCACCCGNGCAGAAAAAAAGGCAATTTCCATAAAATCCGTTCCCTGGTAATTATACTTAGAAAACTCCGCGTAGAACAATTGAGAATGGCGTAGGTTACGAAAAGGGACATTGAACGCTATTTTTTCTAAAAGGGTTGGGCAGTCAACGGAGCTGTTCATAACATTTGCAACAAAAGAGCAAGCGAGAAATNCCCGTTCCATTATTTCTTGAGGAAAGAGTGAGGCAACAGGCTGTGAGGTATCAAAAATGTCAAAATTCCTTGGACACACACGCGAAATAATGGCAATTTTTTCTTGACCGTTTTCTTGAGAGCTGCATACAGGGCTGTAGCAATGGCGTTAGTTGACGTCGACGCCGACGCTGTAACACTANCGGAGCTGTTCATAACATTTGCAACAAAAGAGCAAGCGAGAAATGCAAACCTGTGATTCAAGGGCTTTAAAGCCAAAAGCGATAGTATAGGTTCACTGAAATTCAGTGAGCGAAGAGCCGATTTGATGAAAACCTTTTGAATTCGCTCTATTCGGCTTATATGCGAGGCAATGTATGGTCTCCAAATAAAACAAGCATAGTCAAGTCTAGATCTTACAACTTCAGTGTGTACGGGTCCGTAAACGCCGAGCTGTTGCGACGGACAAAAGCCNATTGATTGATTACACAGTCCGAAAAATTTTAACTTTTTTTGCCACCTGAGAGTTCATCGGTTTTTAGATTTTTCGGTCCTGAATCCAAATCTGGCTGCAGAATTTCTCTACCACGTCAGAATTTTGATACATCCTAACCTCTAAGTGTAAAACCACGGTTTATTATAAAACAACAATTTTTCCGCTCATTTCTACTTAGGGTAANATATGATAGCACGTTGAGATAGGAGTTTGCTTTCTCGTAAAGGAAGAGTAAGAACATTTAGCGAGCGCACCAAGACTNCAATTTTTCCGCTCATTTCTACTTAGGGTAACATTAAGTATTACTCTTCCCCTTCAAAGTTCAATTTCGTTTGTTGCGATTCGATTGTTCTTTCTCCAGATGTACCAATTTTAATGTGCAGTACTTCGGTATTACTTCGTAAGCATGAATGTGTATTTATTTATACATGTAAATATTGTTTATTTTTTTACTTTGGTTTACCACAAACTGTTATAAAAGAAGGTATCCTTTGATTTAAAACAAAATTTAGTGCTTTTAGTGCGGTAAAATNGATTATCGAGTTCCGACTGAAGAACAAAGGCGTCTTGCAAGTTTTTTATTGAGTAAATCGTCTGCATACNGTATTACTTCGTAAGCATGAATGTGTATTTATTTATACATGTAAATATTGTTTATTTTTTTACTTTGGTTTACCACAAACTGTTATAAAAGAAGGTATCCTTTGATTTAAAACAAAATTTAGTGCTTTTAGTGCGGTAAAATGCTCTTTTTTCCAAGGTCTGGTGCTTTTTGAAATTCAAAAGTTGGCAACACTGCTAGCATCAGTGGGAAATGACCGAATGCCCAGAGGCGAAGAAGAAGGAAATAAGAAAGGACGATAAGCAGCATCAGGTGTAGAGGCACTAGNAGCGCACCAAGACTCAAGATTATCGAGTTCCGACTGAAGAACAAAGGCGTCTTGCAAGTTTTTTATTGAGTAAATCGTCTGCATACAGCAGAAATTTAGAAGTTGCGAAACAAGAGCCGATGTCGTTAATAAATAATGTAAATAACAAAGGTCCCAGGATGCTGCCCTGGGGCATACCTGAAGAGGCAACAAAAGGTTGCNATAACGTTAGATGAAATGGTTAGCTTATTAGCTTTATCGTTGTTGTTCACAGAACTACAGCAACGCGCAGTACGANGTTGCGAGGAGACATTATCTAAGGTAACCACACAAAGTCTATTACTCAGATAGGACTTAATCCATTCAAGAAAAGTTGAACGGAAACCTAAAGCCGAAAGTTTGGAAGCTAACACTCTATGTGAAACTCTGTCGAAGGCTTTCAAAAAATCTGTGTAAACACAATCTACTTGATTCGNGCTAGCATCAGTGGGAAATGACCGAATGCCCAGAGGCGAAGAAGAAGGAAATAAGAAAGGACGATAAGCAGCATCAGGTGTAGAGGCACTAGTTATATCAGCATTTATAACGTTAGATGAAATGGTTAGCTTATTAGCTTTATCGTTGTTGTTCACAGAACTACAGCAACGCGCAGTACGACGAAGTTCTTTGATTTCAGCAGTGAGTGAAGAGAGAGTCTTAACAAACTCGTCCGCTTGCTGTTTATGCAAAGCTACNCATCAACAAGAGTGCTCGCATATTTATCGCTGTAGAAGGCGGAGGAAGGTATGCCAGAGCTTGATTTTTTAGATTTTATATAACTCCAAAAAGCTTTTGGGTTATTTTTGATGTTGGATTCATAGTTTTTAATGTACCTATCATGTAGACACTTATCGAGGGCGTTGAAACTCTTACGGTAACGCCGATAACGTTCAAGGTACAAAGTGTGCCCGGATTTTTTGAACTTTTTGAAGAATTTACTCTTCAGATTTTTCAGACGTTTCCACTCTTTTGTGTGCCATGGTAATTTATAGGGTTTCCTAGTGAATGTGGGGATTAGATCCAGGCAGAGATCAAAAACACGAGATTTAAATGTCGTGAAGGCGTTTGTGGTATCCATTTCAGTAAAGCGCGTGTTCCAATCGATTCTTAGCAATTGTGAATTAAGCTTATTAAAGTTGCATAGATTATAGTTAAAAATAGGTTGCAAAGAACTAGGCGATGGAGTAAAGAATTTGTAGAATCGGAGTGTAATTTCTAAAGGAATATGGTGAGCGTGCCGCGGAGAAATTGGTGAATCACATACCTCCAGCTGATGATTTAAGTTGTCACTTAAATAAATTAGGTCTAAAAGTCGATTAAAATCGTTAAAATAATGATTAATTTGGGAAAGGCCAATACTTAGGAGACTATCAGTTACATAAGTATCATTGACATTGCACACATTAACTGGCGTTAACCCTGATGAACTACTTAAGTTACTCCAAGAAATATTATTAAGATTAAAATCACCAAGGACACACATATGGTGATTCTTAACTTCAGAACTTAGATAAACTAAATTATCAATGTGACATTTATAAATCTCGTCATTACTGTTGGGAGGGATATACGACGCACACACGAACAGTTGGCCGAAAGATCCCCGCACAGTAACGCAAAGTTGATCAAGGAGGGAATCAGAATTAAGTAGCTCAACTAAAGATGAGCTGAATTTCCGCTGTACAGCAATTAACACGCCGCCGCCTCTGGAACACCCAGTTTTGATTTCGTCTCTATCTTTCCGGAAAACACTATATAGGTTTGCATCGAAGAACTCGAAATCGAAGAAGTTGTTATTTAACCAACTTTCGAAAATTAAAAAGACGTCATAATCTAGGTGAGAGCTTAATCGACGAACTACCTCTGCTTTGATTCTCATACCAGATACATTGTGAAAATATACTTTTAATTTATGCGAAGTTTTTTTAGCCGCTATGTTTGAGTTGACGGACTTACTTTCCTTTGAAAAAAAGAAAGCGACGCACGGTTACGTTAGCGGGCCAAACTTCCGGCAATAGCAACTTATCAAACGAGTTTTCAGGTACCCCAAGCTTAAAGTTTACACGTTTTAAATAGTCAGTTGGCGCATCCTTTTAAATAAGTTTAAAACATGATAAAAGATTCGTTTCGATTCCGGAGTGTTTCCAACATATTCAATAATATCAACAGAGCTGACAGATGGCTAAAAAGATGATAAATGAAGCCACTTTATTGGAATGGCCACATTAAGCTCAGCATTAGAACTAGATCCAACGACACGCAATTCACCTCTCTTATTACCTGGCTTGTCAGTAGTTTAACGCTTTTCACTGTTACGAACGAGAGACATTTAGTTTGTTCCAGTACTTTTCGGACTAATAAAACCTGTGGAAATGTCAGACTACAATTTTACTCTCTCTAGTGAGAGTAACAGGAGAACCCGAAGTGTACGGGAACGCAAAAAGCACTTTTTCCAGCAAAAACGTCATTTGGTTTGTTTACTTGTCATTAGTACAAGACTGATTTGGCTGAAAGATCATTAAATAACTATTAAAATCTATATAATTAATAATAATTGCATATATATTCGAATATTTCATTATTTACTTCCATTTTTTAACAAATGTAAGGTTATTTGCTTTCACCGCGTTCTGTTTTTGTACACAAATGCAACTCTACCTATCGCTTGTCACTTTTCATGAATTTGCCAGAAGAAAAACTCGAGACTAAATCTTGAAACTTCATTCTGGGAACAGTTACTCAGTTACTCTCACGAGAGTGTTCCAGATACAGAATTTTTGGCGTACGGGAACGACTTTGGACTAAATCCTGCAAAACCTGCAAATCGTAGACGTGCTGGAACGCTCTAATTGATTGTATCGAATCAGTTGTATTAGATATGAGGGTAGAAGTATTAGCAAGCGAAGAAATTTCGCCACTCCCTAATGTAGATGTTCTACTCTCACCAGACCTCTATGCATCGAAAACTTCACCACGCTGCAGCACTTTATTTGTTTTGTTTATTGTTTGCTGATTTCCACCCATCTACGGGGCAACAGAGGCGTATGATATACACATTTCACCCGTAAGGGCTGTATGCAGCTCTCAAGAAAAGCAAAAACTCCATATAAAATGACGTACAAGAAATGGCTAAGAAATTTTCTTGAGTCAAATTTCCTTAAGGCAGTACGCAGTTCGTAAGAAATTTACTAC
>NW_016158526.1:36055-41740 GCF_001687245.7 Rhagoletis zephyria | reverse complement strand
CGATTTCTCTTTTCATTCTGATCATTTATGTATACATTTGTCTATATCTATCTCGATTCGTTTTGCCTGTTACAAACAACCGTTATGTGAACAAAGTTATAATACCCTTGTGCACAAGTGCGCTCGGGTATAATTAACAAAAAATACAATTTCTATAAATCTATGAGAAACGCTGCGGCCGTTGGTGGTGGCAGAGGATAAAAAGACCAGTTGGAGAAGGACTTAGCATCAGTTGGCATTTCCAATTGGCGTCAATTAGCATAGAAGGGAATCGAATAGCGTGCTTTATTGAATTCGGCCAACATATAAAATACTACACCGCTTTATGTGTAAATAAGTTTTGTTTTGGTTAGGAAAAGATCTTCTATCTTCCAATTTTTCGGATTTCCAAATAACGAAGAGCATCGGATAAAGTCGACATATAGAGCCCTAACCGCTAAAATAATGTATATATTTTATTTTTTAATTACTTTTTGATGCAGGTGATCTAATAGCATTTATGAATCAAAATTAAATTTTGAAACAAGTTCGCTTACTTTATTTTCGCGTCCAGGGCTCGATATACATTGCCGCTTGAAGGAAACATGAGACCCTCAAATTTGTGTTTGTTTTTTGAATTCCCTGAACCGACCCTGTTATGATATGGCCCTTCATTCCAGGTAGTAGTTTACAAATATACACGTATACTTCTGCAATCACAAAAATTTTCATAGGCTGTCTTTCTTTGATTTCGAATTGAAAACTCATTGTGGTCATATTGTACTAGCAATATAGAAGTATTACATATATGGGTATTTCCCTTGAACCCACTTGCTATAAGATTATTATTATTTAATCTTAACTTAAATTAAGAAAGTAAGCAGTAATGGAAAAATAATTACCAAATCCCTTTTCTATTGTACATACATGACGTGGTATTGGATTCCGCATATACGAGGTATTTATATAGTCTTTAGCCGACCATGTATATTATGTATTCTGTATATTATAAAGAAATACATACATATGTAAGTAATATTAGTTGCGTTTACTCATTCCCAGTAAAATCCAGTAAAAGTTTTTACGAATTTTCATGTTTTGGCGTTTTCGTACGCAAAAACTTGCAAAGTAGGGGAAATTGAGAGAGCGAAAAATGACAGCTGAAGTTGCAAGTTTTTACTGGATTTTACTGGATAAATTTTTACTTGTAAGAATTTGCCAGTACGAAAAACAGCTGATCGCATGTTGCTGGATGAAATTTAAACTAATAAGGAAACTGTTTGTGGCTTTTTATTGCGGAAATTCACAAAATTAACATATTTAAANACAAGATTATTGGCCCGTAGTCATAGTCAAAATAAAGTCGACTTTAAAGTTAGTTGCAGCTTTTTTGACCGATATCCCATTGAAAATTATGTCAAAAAGCTGCAACTAACTTTAAAGTCGACTTTATTTTGACTATGACTACGGGCCATTGTTTTATTAGGAATATGCTGCGAATAAACAACCAATTAATCAGCTGTTCATGAAACTTGCAAATTATTACTGGAAAAGCGTTCACGTACTTTTTTGTAAATTTTTTCTATGAGAGCGAATTCTTAGAAATTAAGTTACTGGAGAGTTGCTGGCAAGTTACTGGATAATTTGTAAAAACACACAACTATTAACACAATGATTCCAAATATTCTCACTTGGTTTCACTGCTGGGGCTGCCACTGCTGCTGCTACTCTCCTCAACCTCGACAGGTGTAACTGGCCTATGTCTTATAACGAACCTAATTTAAAAGTTTTTTGGAAATACATATGCAAAATAAAACCAAAATTGTGTATTTTTTTCTCACTTATCCATAGAATTGAGCCCGTATAAATTAACTTGAAACACCAATTTCGCGCGGAATTCTAATAATTTTTCGCGGCTTCTTAATGACTCTCGTATTATTCAAATGTCATTTCAGGTGCACACTATGTAGGTGTGTGCAAAGAACATAGAAATGGTGTAACGCGGGGCCGTTTCAAAAACTTGGCGATTAATTCACCGCGATTTATTAAAGACACGAACCGATAATAGTTGCACCCTCGAACTTTTACTGTTTTTTGCATATGGGTGTTTCCATGAAAATGTCAACCAGGACTGAAAAAATAAAACCAACTGATAAGGGTTTTTAAGACGAATTAATAAGAGAAAAATGGAAGAGTAAAACTGAATGTCCCTTCGACTCAGTTTTCTCTAATGAAATGAACTTTTTTCTCTCTCCTATTAACTAAATTAAGAGATTTGAGCATGACAACTACATCTTAAAATCAAATTTGCGATAACAACTAACTATAAAAATGAGAAAAAGAAGAAGTTAGAGCTCGAATAACGGTAATTTTTTGATTTTCTTCTGATAGTATTCTAATGTTGCGTACGTTATGCAAAAACATTGTTTGTCTATGTCATTTGTATATTGGCAGTTGCAGGTAATGCAGATTACAATTCTTAACCCTTATGGGTATACCAAGGTCTGACCAGACCTAAACTAACCTTAACTGATTTTATCTTATAGAAATTATTCATCTACAAAACTAGGAATTTATGATATCCTCAACAAATGTATTAAATGCGTTTATCGAAAACGAAATTTGAAAGATATATGCTGATTTAGGTTTTATTCATAATTAACTAAACCTGCACCTCAAACATACACCATAGATCTAACCAGACCTATAAAGCAGCGAATCAAGCAAAAATTGCAATTGTTTTTTTTTCCGCCACTACTTTCATAAAGAACGGGGAAAATTGTCAAACTTTGGGGGCACAATAACAACAACTAAATACCGATAGTTATGCAAAAGCAATTCGTAAGAATTTCAAAAATTAAGCTAGTCCATTTCAAAGTGCGATAAGCTTTGCTATTTGTATTTTATATACTTATATGTACGTGCACAAATGCGTATTATTTATTCAGTATGTCAGAGGATCAGCGAACGAATTATTACGAGCGTCTTGTAGAACATGTAACATCTGCAGATCATGAAGCGAACGGTGATGCCGATGTATTATCTGAATGCGGTGAAGACGACGATGATGATTTTGTTTGTGATGATCATGCCTCTGATGTAGAGGATGAAAACTGTTTTGAAGTGGAGAGCGATCCTGAAGAATCGGATGACGACGAAGAGGGGGACGAGCCAGTAGATTTACATAGCCCAAACAAATTTTTGTAGCTCCTGATGGTACGAGGTGGAGTAAGACTCCTTTGCCGTCCACCCGTGTGCGAAGCCACAATATTTTGCGAGAAGTTGGTGGAACTGTCAAATCTTCGTTATATTCAAATCCATTGGACATTTTCAAGTCACTTATTACAGAAAATATGATAGTTATTATTATGCGGGAAACTAATCGCAAAGCATTGAAAATTATTGAAAAATTCAATGCAGAAAAGAAGCCGAAAAAGCCAAGACAATGGAACTTGTAAATGGAACACCTATATTGGGGTTTTACTTGCAGCTGGATTGAATCATGCAAATGTGCAAAACAGCACAGAATTATGGCGATCAGATTCTTTACCTATCTACAGAGCCACAAAGTCCATACAACGATTCAAATCTATAACTTCCTTTATTCGATTTGACGATGAAAGAACGCGAGCTGCACGCCAGGAGCAAGATAAGGCTGCACCTATTCGTGATATTCGGATGACTGCCAAATACTCAACTGGGGTCATTATATAAGCCAACAGCAAATATAACTGTGGATGAACAGCTCTTCACGTTTAGAGGACGCACGAAGTTTACGCAGTATATAAATATTTACCTTAGAAGCCGGCTAAATACGGCATAAACATTTTCTGGGCTTGTGACGCCTCCAATTCATATCCATTGAAAGGCATTTTATATACCGGGAAATAACGGAATCAGCCAAGAGATGTCAATCAAGTTTTGCATATTGTATTAACCCTCACCAGTAAATATGTTTTTTCGAGAAGAACAATCATTGCTGACAATTTTTTCACAACTTTAATGCTGTAAATAAATTAAGAGATTCTGGACTATCTTTTGTTGGCACTTTACGTCGTAATAAGAAATATATACCAAAAGAAATGTTAGCTAATAATTCACGTCCGGTACTGTCTATAAAATTTGGTTTTCTCGACATTGTACTTTTGTTATCTTCACTTCATGGAGACACCACAACCAGCGGTCAACTGCAAAAACCCGAGGCGATCCTTTTTACAACAAGACAAAATGCGGTGTAGATGTTATGGACCAAATGTTATGTAAATACACATGCAAACGGAGAACTCAGCGATGGCCATTGGCCTTTTTTTATAATATGCTGGATGTGGCTGCATTGGCATATTATGTTATAAAAATCAAATCAAAAAAGCAAAGGGACTGATGCACGACGTGTATTTTTGAATGACTTGGGAAGGGTTTAGTTCGTCGTCAAGTCGAAAGTCGTATGAATAATCCCCAAGTTATGAAACATTTTACATTAAGAACAGCCATAGAGGCGTATTTCGGTGCTCCTATTGCTCCAAATTTATCTGCACCAAGTACAAGTGGCGCATCAAATGTAAAGATTGCAAAATGTAAATTGCAAAGAGAAACAAGGTTTCTTTGTATGAGCTGCTCAGATCCAGTTTGCTTACAACATTCGGAGCAGCTTCATAAATGCCACAAATGCATAAATTCACAAAGTGAATAAAATCTAGTTTTTAAGCATTTATTTTTGAAAACTACTCAATGAATATTAATAAAATGTCAATAGATTATCGTTATTTTATTGTTTTAATAAAATTTTGTATAATTGCTATTACTTCCCGTACAAACTGCGCATAGGTCTAACCAGACCTAAGCTGTACCGTATAAGGTATATGAAACGGGAATACCCATAAGGGTTAAGCGAAAATTCTTCCAGTTAAAGATATACAGTAAAATTTTCTTTCCAACCGAAGTAAAAAAAAATTGATTACCCTTTAAAGTTTGACGCATACGTTATTGTAAGTACGAAAATTTCAATCAAATACATCAAAACCAATGTTAATTGCAAATTTTCCATTTAAATTATTTAGAATAGTTGTAAAAAAATGAAACGGTGGTGAGAAGAGTTAAAAGAAAATGAAGCAAAGCCAAAAGAGCACCAAAAAAAAGAAGGCTGAAAGACAGCGGGCCTATCGAAAAAGGAAGGCAGATGCAGCAAGACGCCTTATTTCTTCAGGAAAAAAACGCGTTATGTCGCGTACGTTATTGTTTTTTTTATATAAAACTACCCAGAGATAATTTCTCTTAAAATATGAAAGGATTGTAAGGGTACATTATTTAGCTTAGTTTAGGAATTTTTAAAGAAAAGAAAAACTCCCTTGATTCACAGACTTTCGCATATATGCGTGTTTCCATGAAAATGTAAACCGAAAATGCAAGCAAATGAATTCAAACGGCTTTATAACTTTAAATTTCGTATTCAGATGGCGGAAAAGGTTTTGATAACGCGAAACGGTGGAGAGAACTGAAAAAATTTAATTTAGTATGTGTTACTAACGGGTGATTTTTTTGAGGTTAGGATTTTCATGCATTAGTATTTGACAGATCACGTGGGATTTCAGACATGGTGTCAAAGAGAAAGATGCTCAGTATGCTTTGACATTTCATCATGAATAGACTTACTAACGAGCAACGCTTGCAAATCATTGAATTTTATTACCAAAATCAGTGTTCGGTTCG
>NW_016158526.1:18638-36001 GCF_001687245.7 Rhagoletis zephyria | reverse complement strand
TAGTAAAAATATTGTATGGGGGAAAAATCTGTCGCGTACGTTATTATAATTTTTTTTAATAAAAACTAACCAGAGATAATTTCTATTAAAAAATGGAAGGATTGTAAAGGTACATTATCTAGCTTAGTTTAGGAATTTTTAAAGAAAAGAAAAACTCTCATGATTCGCAGACTTTCGCATATATGTATATGTGCCTTAAAACCACTTTTTGTTTTGTCGCGTAAGTTATCACCTTGTTTTGAACGGATATTTTCCACACCAAAGTTTCGAGGCTGCTTATTTTTTTCTCAAACATCCCAGCAAAAAACACGATTACCATAGAAACGAATGTGGAAACGAGCTAGGCGATGGGACCCAGCAAAAAACACGNAGGACATTCTACTTTGCATTACCGACAATGCCTAAAAGAAGCGAAAAAATTCGAAGGCATTATAACGCTATGCCTTCTAGAACACGTTACCACTAAAAGCAATTACCGATTTTTTGCTGGGATAGTACCCTTTAGTTGCAACATAACCGTAATTTTTTTTTTCAGTAACTTCTATTTTTGATAGATTTACGTTACTCTATAAGCGTACGAATGTCGCGTACGGCTGTATGGAAACACCCATATGTAAACACATGATTATTATCTGAATAAGTCGAATCTTGAGTTGCCATTTTAGTAGTAATAACTTTAGTTAAATAACCATATTGAGCAGAATAAATGTATTTGTTTATACTATTTTTCAAAGATTTAATTATTGTATGTATACAGAAGTTAGTTAGTAAATGTTAAAAATAACCAAAATGGGAAAGATCTTAACAACTTCACAGGCAAGAAAAAATTAACCAAAATTGGTTAAAAGTAACCTACACGCCAACACTGGCTACCATCCCTGCATGGAGAAATTCATTTTGCTATTAAGAGTTGCTTGTCGGTATGTAGGGCATTGATCAGTTCAGTGGAGTGCACTTGTTCGGATTTTAGAGCCGCAATTTCACGTAGCATGTTGGATAACGTTAGTTGCTTATTCTCTTCATCAATGTCACTACATATTATTGGCGAAGACCTTTGATTGAATTGATTACACTGTGAGACAAATGGTAGGGGTCAGTGATCGGGAAGGGTTCAAACTACCGGGGTAAGTTATATCGGTAAAAAAGAAGTTATACGTGTCCCGGCGATTCGCTGGGTCACGTCTAGGAATCGAGATATATCGATTTGAAACTAGTAACTATCATATAGGGGAAATTGTCACCTTTGGTGGTCTTTTTTTTGACATAACTCGAGAACCACTATTCCTATTTTGCTCAAACAAATTTAAAAAAATTAAAAATTACAATTCTTTTAACNGATTTTGCTCAAACCAATTTAAAAAAATTAAAAATTACAATTCCTTTAATCTGTTCATATAACGTTTTTCTATATAATCAACGGGTTTGCCGGTAAAAATAAATGTATGAAGAAAAAAAATATTTTTTGCCTAAAATATTAAATTTCATGATGTATGTCTCATTTTGTTCATAGGTTATGTGACTTTACGTGACACTTTTTTCCGTTTTGGATTTTTTATGAATTAAAAAAAAAATTTTAATTTTTAAGAAAAAAATAATTTTTGCCTAAAAATTAAAATTTTTTTTTTTTAATTAAATCCAAAACGGAAAAAAGTGTCACGTAAAGTCACATAACCTATTAACAAAATGAGACATACATCATGAAATTTAATATTTTAGGCAAAAAATATTTTTTTTCTTCATACATTTATTTTTACCGGCAAACCCGTTGATTATATAGAAAAACGTTATATGAACAGATTAAAGGAATTGTAATTTTTAATTTTTTTAAATTGGTTTGAGCAAAATCGGACTAGTGGTTCTCGAGTTATGTCAAAAAAAAGACCACCAAAGGTGACAATTTCCCCTATATGATAGTTACTAACTTCAAATCGATATATCTCGATTCGTAGACGTGACCCAGCGAAACGCCGGGCCACGTATAACTTGTTTTTGACCGATATAACATTTCCCGTTGGTTTCATCCCATCCCGATTTTGACTGTCGCCTAGTGTTATCAGACACATTCTTAGGATTAAGAGATAGTTGTGAGAGGCTAGGCGAATTAGATGACGATGTACTCTTAGCTGCGGGTGAATCTTCCCAATTAACGATAAGGGGGAGAGGTGCGGATGGATCTTTTGCGAGCAGCGGCACACTCGTTGCAAAAATATTTATCTCTAGAGCTCTCGAAGAAATCCAAGTCAGCAGGCAAAACACCAACACATTTCATATGAANTATTTCCAGAGCTCTCTAAGAAATCCAAGTCAGCAGGCAAAACACCAACACATTTCATATGAAAAAACTCGTTGCAATTTTCACATTGAATTTTTGTTTTAGCTTTCATACGGTCAACTTTTTGAGCACAAATACACGGCATATTGGATAACTCATGATTCAAAAAAGAATGAAGTTTCAATAAACAACTTTTGACGGATAATAAAATTTTTTGAAGTTTCATAAATTGTGAGTATTATCAACGGTCTTGCCACATTGATAATATTTAAACAATAAATCGGAGTATTTTCTTTCCCATATTTATATCAATGTAATAACATTTCAAATCAAAAACCATTATCAGTGCTTGGTACTTTTTTTTACTTACGTGGTTCGCACCTTTTTTTATTCAAAATATTTCAAATGTAAACTGTTAAAGGAGATTTCATCGCAATTGTTGTTTTCATTTTGTAATAAAAACCCCGCGCGCATTATTCTGTTATTTTTTTGTTTTCTTATTTTGAATGCAATCTTGCGATTTAAAAATCGAATTCTAAGGAATGTTCTTCCCAAATAAAACCTTTTTATATTTTGGTTCAAATTTACTTTTAAACTTCTCATAAGATTTTGCAAAAAATTAGGCTTTGTGATTAGCGCTCATCATTAAATTTCACAAATTTTTAATTTATGCAAAACACCTGAACAGACCGCCCTCCGATAAACAACAGATCGTCGTTTAAAGTACAAAACCGTGTATCAACAAAATGCACAACTGCGTATGTNCCCCCCCCCCCCCCCGCTTAAGTAACCAACATTTTTGGACACCGTGAATTTTTTAATATAATCAGAAGAAAATCTCTCTCTTAAGTTTCTCCCCGCTTATTTACCCAACCCGCCTAAGTACCTCGATTTTTCGTGCCGCATTTGCAATTTTACTTATAATTTTCCGCTTTTAAGTGCTCTTTTAAAATTCCTTAAAATATTTACGTATTTTCAAATTCAGTAGCAGCGCTACAAACCTTCGGTAAAAAAATTCTAACGGTAACTTTTAGCCACTTGAAACTTGCACATTATTACACTAAAATTGAATGGGCTATAAAACTGTATACTCAAAAAACACTTCTGAGAAAAAAGTTCATAATTTCAAACTTTTTTGAATTTGCTGATGAATTTTTTTTGTAAGTGTTCTACAAAATCTTAAGCTTAGGTTTATATGGTATTTGTTAGGGAATGAACTGCATTTTAATTGATTGAAAAACCATAAAAATTAATAAATAAACATAAGTGGCAAACAATGTCATTTTGAATTTGGTACAAAATGTTATGTCCAACTTTGACTTTTTAAACAATTTAGATCTTGTAAAAATGACATACCATTGCACTAAATATTTTTCTATAAAGTTTTTCTTTACTTGTTTATGTGTTTAAATAATGCTACGATTTTGGTTTTAAACTATGCATACTTCATTAAATGTTGTTATTCAAGTATTTATGTAAGTTAACAAGAAGATGTAACTACATCAGTAATTATGTTCGCTTAAGTACCCGCATCGAGGTACTTAAGCTGGTTCTTTTAAGTACCCCAACCCGCCTAAGTACCTCACAAAGCTGACATTTTTCGTGAGGTACTTAAGCGGATTTTACTGTAGTTCCAAGCATATAAGAGTCACTGCCTCAGGCACTATGTTAATATTTTAATAAAGTTGTCAATTTGACGGAGAAAAAATTCACCGACTCAGAGCTTAGTAGAACAAGTCCACTCGCAACAAGACTTGGAAATTTTACTTATTGGATAATTATTTTTTTCATTGTCACCTTCAATGCACAGAAAGGCCTTGTTAACGAGATAAAAAAATCTTTATCAGAGTCGCTTTACGGATAAACAGGGCGTTTTTCAAAGGAGAATGGGATTTTCGCATCTTTGGCGTTGGCAAAGGCTGGGGGAAATGTTTAGTAGCGCTCACATCGTTCGGAATCGGAATTTTCTTAGGCAAACTGAGCAGTTTGAAGTGGAATATGACCCAACTAACAGAAACCGTGGGCTTTTTTAATAAAAGAAATTATGCCAAATTAGATATCGGGCGATTTTGAATAAAGAATAAAAAAGTTAATTAAAAATAGAAAAAACAAGTTTTTATAAAAAAATGTTCTTTTTAACAAATGTATTTTTGCGTAGAATTCCTTTCTGCGTAGGCGGCCTTCGGCCGCACTTAGGGATTATAACCCTCAGGCAGTAGAATTCTCCTTTCTGTTTTGCGAAGAAAAGGAGCTGAACACCTTTTGCAGAGAGCACCTTTGTATATTTTTTATGCTTACTGGGTTATATCCTATCTTCTTTTGTCTCGCATTCTTTTGCGTATTTTGGAGTTTGACAGCTGAACTCCGCCATTTAATTTGCATATGCAACCAAAGTCATACGCGTGATTTTGAAGGTGTTTTTATTTAATGAATTGTGATTAATTGGTTAATATTAAAGTCATAAAGCAAGTTATAACTAATTGAGTAAAGTGTAAAGAGAAGGGGAATACAAAAATGTATTGGTGAAGTGGCTGCTTTAAGGAGAATAGGAGTGATAAATATACGATAATTTCCGAATTTAACAAAAAAGGGCATATTTCAAACCCAATTTGTAAATAAACTAGTGACCTAAATTTACAAAAGTGAGTGTCAAAATAATGCGTAGACCCTTGACTACAAGTGTGTGGAATTTTTTTTGCATCGGGCCACCCCTTTGGACGGAATAGCCCGAAATAATTGTGAGCGCTACTAAACCCCACCCCTGGCTGGTTGTTGTTGTTTGCATTTAATTTTCCTATTTTTTCCAGAGATGCTCAACAAACTTTATGGATCGATTTCGTTTTGTTAATGCGCAAAAATAACTTATCAACATAATTTCGGAGCTAAATTAACGAAACAAAACTCAATCGTTAACGTTGAAACGAAATAACTGGCTAAACAGAATGTAGTACCACAGCCACAAGCCATTTCGCTCGCTACATCAGTTACATAAGAAATAATACAACATAGCCACCGCTTAGGACCAGTGTTGCCGTTTTGATACATATGTATCCAATTGGATACATTTTTGCCTTAAATTTTGAGGTATACTTCGTTTTTTCCTCAGTGTAAATTTGGATACCTTTTCCCATAAGTATTCGTAAGTTGAAGGAAATTTTTTTTTTATGTACGAGCTATTATAACATTTTTAACAGTTTTTAACAGTCGACTTAATTTTGACTATAACTACGGGCCTTTGTTTTCCAAATCCATGTCTAAGGATGGAAAAAACTGACTACATGTTAATAAGTTTATTAAGGGGCCGAGTTTATCTTCCATAGATGTACTGTGTAAAAATGTCCGCTCTTTTCGGCGGATACATTTGGATACAGTTTTCGATTTTTAGGGATACTTTAAAGGCTAAGACAGTGGCAACACTGCTTAGGGCTCTTCATCTAAAGCAGTGGCCAAAGCCTCACACCGACAGTAAAAAG
The DNA here is from genome assembly GCF_001687245.7 of Rhagoletis zephyria. Lineage (NCBI taxonomy): Eukaryota > Metazoa > Arthropoda > Insecta > Diptera > Tephritidae > Rhagoletis > Rhagoletis zephyria. The sequence goes on along the minus strand of NW_016158526.1, from coordinate 30,256 downwards.
TTTTCTTGCACAGCAAGAAAACATATTGACCGACTTCAAAAAAGGAGGAGTTTATCAATTCATGCGAATATTTTTTTATGTATATATGTTACCGCATAACTTGGGACTACTTGAACTGATTTTGATAATTCCTTTTTATCGGAAAGCTGGTACCTCAAGGGTGGTCCCATACTAATTTGGTTAAGATACGACCATTGGATCATGAAGAAATTGACGATCAATTTTTATATGAGAATTGAAGTCGCTTGTGTTTTTTGTTTAAAAATTACTTGTTTGTTTATGAAAGAATAGCTCGTTATCTATCAAAAACCATAAGTCCAAACTTCAATCTTTGTACAAAAGTTAAGAAAATTCGACAAAGTTTCATAACAATTTTGAGCTTCTTAATTCGATTTTTTAATGGTATTTTTACATGGGCGTTGTTTTATAAACCTCACCGGCCCTTTTTTTCTTGTTATACATTTATCCATGTAAAACCATTAGCAAATGTTTTTTAAAAGGGCAGTTTACTTGAAATTTTCCATTGATGTCATTTGAACAAGAGGGGATGGAAAATACCGTTTGTTCTTTTCCTCCACTCTCTAGCTCTGCACTAGCGTATATGTTTACTGTGCGAGAGAAGAAGGCAGTTAATATTGTAGGGGATTTCGTATTTCATTCTTCTTCTTCCTTAGTTTGCTGCTTACAATGATATAGCAAGGATAATATAAATAGGTTAACAATTTTAACTTAAACATTAAAAATATTACATCATACACAAAAATCCTCATTTTGAAGATATTTTCTGTGTAAAATTTCGCTTTTTAAAAAGCAAAATAGAATTATTTTGATAATTACCTAATTGGGAATTTACATGATTCAACTTTCACAGGCGATTAGTTGAACGAAAAGTTGAACGAAAGTAGGCAGCCGACCAACTTCATTGAAAGCGATTAGTTGAAAGGCCGTCTACACCAGGCGATTGTTGCTTCCAACTAAAAATCGCCTCATGTAAATTCCCTATAACCGATAAAAAAGTGAATCGTTTCAACAGAAACGATTGCTTTTTTTTATAAAAGCTAAGGCAGTCGACCAACTTCACTGAAAGCGATTAGTTGAAAGGCCGTTTACACCAGGCGATTGTTGCTTTCAACTAAAAACCGCCTGAAAAATCGCCTCATGTAAATTCCCTATAACCGATAAAAAACTGAATCGTTTCAACAGAAACGATTGCTTTTTTTTATAAAAACTAAGGCAGCCGACCAACTTCATTGAAAGCGATTAGCTGAAAGACCGTTTACACCAGGCGATTGTTGCTTTCAACTCAAAATCGCCTGAAAAATCGCCTCATGTAAATTCCCTATAACCGATAAAAAACTGAATCGTTTCAACAGAAACGATTTCTTTTTTTTTTTAATTTACGTTACAATGCATCCTTGATTTATTCACCAACATTTTTTCGGAAGGATATCAAGTGTAACGTAAATATAGTACATACCTGTCATCATCGGTCGCATCACTATTAATGTCCCTTAAACTTGAAAAACACTGTGGGAATTCTTTGAATCGGTGATACTGGGTATCAATTTACTTCTCAAAGTGATTTTGCGCATCAGACTTGCCTTACCAGCAACTTACAGTTCACCCGGCGGTCCTTACCACTTCCCTGCCGAATCTCCCTTACTTTAACAAAGGCGTGGCCGCGTTATGTAAGTAGGAATTTAGAATGTACATTTGGTATCAGACTTACTTTTGAGCCGCTTTACAAAGTAAGGTACGTAGAATGTAGAGCATTCCCTCGGAGTAGATCAGAGCTCGGAGATAACTTCGTTGTCACGTTATTTTGTAACTGTCAACGTAAGTCGTCATCGGAGGTGTTCATTTTGTGATTTACTAGTAGATGATACTGGTCTTGACGTCAATTTTGGTGCTAAAAGCTGAAAGAAAACTCGGATTACCTCGTAAGGTGCTTGCCAATTTTCCCACTGGGATAATACTCGAAGCGAAACCTGAGGTATTGATAATTTTCTCAAATCGCTAGCTTAGAGTGAAAAGTTGCTAAGTCCACTTTTTATGAAAACTCATATTTTCATATAGGAGGCTAGAGAAATTGAAAAGGCATCGTTTCGAAAATTATAAAGGTACTTGTTTTATTTTTTCCTCTTCATAAGCAATAAAAGGAAAATTTGCTAAGTCCAAAAGAAGCACCACAAATCCGATAAGGCGAAAATAATACGACATCTTTTAATAAATATCGAATCCTTCCGATTCTTATGGAGCTTTGCTTTGCTTTAAACGCACAAAGTGTTTGATTCAAAGTCTTGCGAAATAGTTACAGAAAATGGCTATAGGAAGATTTTTTCCTCTCCTGTAAAATTTTTAAAATGGGACTTAGCAACTTTTCTTTCTAAGCTAGCGAAATAAATATTACCTTGTTTATGCCGACATATAAAGCGCTTTCATCCACTTCGCTGTGATTCAAAACGGATACATAAACCCAATTTCAATACGCTCTAAATTTCAAAAGTGTATTGACTCGAATTTGATTTCAAATCGGTTTTTTATTTCTCACATCGGTTAGAAAACAGGTACAAACACATCACTCATTTCACGCAAAGTGAAAATAGGCTGGTTTTCTTTATACAGCCCGTTATAAATTTGAATTATTATTAAAATAAATTTGAATTGTTGTTCGCTTCCGTTTCGGCCAATCGCGCAAATCAATTATTAAAGAAATATCGAAATACAACAACAAATTTTGTATACTTTAGAATACGGTTTCAGCGAGTGCTTAATACAGGTATGTATAAACGTTTGAAAGAAATACTTGTGTGTCGAGTACACGGCGTTTACATGAGAATATTTAGCCAAGACAATAGGAATACATTCACACTTTTTCACTAATACATTCACACTTCTCTCATTGTCTTCGTCACTGTCTTTGATTTTTCGAAGACAGTGAATTGGACAGTAAATTGGACAATTCGGTCACGTCTTGGTCAATTTGAGAAAAAGAGGCAAGACAAAATCGTAGAAAATCGCAGAATTATGAAAAATTGTATTGTGTTTGGATATTTTAGAAAATAATATGAAATTAACGCCAAACGACAATAACGGCGGTTGCTGAAAATTGTATTGTCTTTATAATTGTCCGGACGCCTACTTCCACAACAATTTGACAACTAATGCATATGCTCAATTGTCTTGTCTCAAATTGTCCTATGTAAACGCAGCGTTAGAGTGAAAAGTTAAAGTTAACTTTTTATGAAAAGTTATGTACATTGCTATACAGGAAGCAAGCAAATTAAAAACGCGTCGTTACAAAAATTTGCTTCATCCAGAGAAATCCCTGAAAAGGATACACACCATTTTCATTAACTTTCGAACTCTACCGCTTCGCATGAAGTTATGATTTAAGCTGATGCCAGATAAAACTTTGTGACTTTTCGTGACAATCATAACGTTGCCAGCAAAGCGTCAGACGCAAAAGGTATGCCACAATGAACGCCAAGAAAACATTTTTGTTCTGCTTTTTTACTCGTCAAAATTGCTGTGGATTTTATATTCATATGTAGTTTTAAAAATTTCAGTAATGTAATTAAATTTTATGTTTCTGCATGAAAGCTCGAATTTGGACGAAACGAAATATGTATTAAACCGGCTGATTGTCTACGCGCGCAAAAAGATGAGAGTTGACCTTCTTTTCGCTTCGCCCTGCGGCTGCAACGATGTATTTGGCTTGCTTTGTGCATTTTCATACAATTCATCGTATCTGTCAAAGCGAATCTGTCACGCAAAGCGAAGCAGGCATTTTATGTGGCATCAGCTTTACTTTTAATTCGCAAAAACGTGGTTATCAAAGATTTACAAAATATTTGAATAAAGTGAGTTTGGGAACTTTTCTTTCCTTATTCTTCTCGACCAAATACGTTTAAGCGGTTATAGTGCCAGTTGAGGAGAATAAAAATCATTCGGCTTGTATTATATGCTAATAAAAATGCCTCTGTTCGTCACTCTACAAATCATTACCAAAAGTTGCAAAATATCCCTGAAAGAAACCTTGAGTTTAAGCAACAGAATTAAATAATGACTTGCTTATTCTATATCTAGATTCTAGAGTACATAAGACTGTGCATCTGATCGTACTTTTCAGAAGAGATTAGGATGTAGAACCATCGCGCCGAAATTAAAATAAATAGATACTTAGCTCCAGCGAAATCAATATTTTTTTAATTTCCGATACAAATGTAACAGCGACGTACTGTTGTTGTTGTTGTTGTTGTACAGGCTACAACAACCCCGACCAGATCGGATGATGTCTCAGTCGTTGTCGTCAAGTTCCATTAACGGCAGCCCTAGGAAGCGTGCAGCCTCCACTGGGTCGGTCCACAGGGACAAAGCCGTTAGGGTTGTCGGGTTTTCCGGGCATGCGAAGAGATGTTTCGAGTCATGAGGGGTCTCTCCGTATTCCGGACACTCATTTGGCACATCCGCGTGCAATCTGCTCAAGTATGAGTTTGACCTGCTGCAGTAGCCAGAGCGAAGTGGGGCTATTGTGGTTCTTGTCTCCCGAGGCAGATGAAGCTCCGTCTTTCATCAATGTCCGGTGGTTGTGTGCCTAGAACGGCATTCACAGGTCTAGAGTCTACATAACTCGAGACTGATTCCCTGTAAATGCCGTGCAGGGCCTGTCGGTATGCTTACTGGTCCAGAGGCTGCTTAATGAACCTCTGGACTTCGTCCGTCAGTTCGTATAGATTCCTCCTGACGTGCCTAGGTGAGGGCTGCTCTGCAAGCAGCTTTCTGTTTGGGTGGCTACATCTGAGGCTCCCAACCAGAAACTGTTTGCAGAGCATTATGTTATGCTCCTGAACGGGGAGCATTTTTGCCTCGTCATGAAGGTGGTGTTCTGGCGACATCAGGAGACATCCAGTCGCTGTCCTGAGTGCGGTGTTCTGTGTTGTCTGTAGCTTCATCCACTGCGTCCTACTAGTCCCCGGCGACCACACTGGTGCTGCGTAGTTTAAAACCGGCCGGCCTATTGCCTTGTATGTTGCCAGCAACGTTTCTTTGTCTTTGCCCCAAGTACTGCCGGCAAGCGACTTGAGGACCTTGTTGCGGCTCTGTACTTTATTGACAATAGCGGTTGCGTGCGCAGAGAAGGAGAGCAGGCTGTCGAATGTTACTCCGAGCGTTTTGGGGTTATTCACTGTCGGAATTGGTGTATCCTCGACGTCAATACCCAGCGGTAGCCTGACCTCCTTCGTCCATGTGGTAAACAAGGTCGCAGAGGATTTCGTAGGGGAGAGGGCTAGACACTTTGCAGTGAAGAAGCGAGAAAGTTCGGAGAGATAGCCGTTTACTTTCGAACACAGGTCATCAATTCCATTCCCAGTCGCCATGATCGAGCAATCGTCGGCATAGGAGACAATCGAGACTCCCTCTGGTGGTTGAGGGAGCTTTGAAATATAAAAGTTGAACAGTAGCGGGGAAAGGGCACCACCCTGTGGCACCCCCTGTTTTATTTTGCTGAGTTTGCTCGATTTGTCTCTCAATGTTACAGACGAGTGTCGACCACTCAGATAATTTGCCGACCACCGTTTGAGTCTCTGTGGGAGATAGGAAGCCGCTATATCTGCTAGTAGCGTGGAATGGCTGACGGTGTCAAACGCCTTTGACAAGTCCAACGCTACTAGAATCGTTCTCTCACAGGGACGGTTACGGTTAAGGCCACGAGTTATCTGAGTGTTTATGGCGTTAAGTGCTGTTGTTGTACTGTGCACTTTACGGAAACCATACTGATGCTTCGCTGGGGTCAGGTGGTTCCTGAAATACGGGAGCAGCAGGGCCTCAAGTGTCTTCGCTACCGGGGAAAGGAGTGTTATCGGCCGATACGAATCTCCTTTGTTGACAGGTTTCCCCGGTTTGACCACTCTCCCCACCTTCCAGATGTCTGGGATGATGAGAATGGTCATAGACAAATTGAGGACCTCCGTTAGGTCCGCTACTCCCGCAGGACTCAAATTTTTCAGCAGCAGCATTCATATTCCGTCGGGACCCATGGCTTTGGAGGCTTTTGCCTTCCCGATGGCCACCTGAACTTCACCGCAAGTGAAAGCAAGTCTGTGCAGCCTTCTGGTCACTCGACGCTTGGCTTTGTCCACCAGAGGATGCAGCATGAACTTCCGCCTAAAATAGCTCGCGCATCGCTCCGGGTCCGACGAAGCATGGTCGCCGAAAGAAATTTCGACTCTCTCGTCGTTCTTCGTCGGATTGGAAAGTGACCTCACGGTTGACCAAAGCTTACTCACACCAGAGGTGAAGTTACAGGTCTTCAGATGCTCTTCCCACTTCTTCCGCTTATGTACTCTCACTAGTTGCCGAATCTCCGCGTTGAAATCCCTGATAGGGGGATCTCCGGGATCAGCCTGACGAAGGCTGTCACGCTCATCGGCTAGAACAGCCGCTTCGGCAGGGAAATTTGGACGTGGGTCCGTAATGCATCCTACCGGTACGAAGCGAGCTGCAGCAGCGGGGACAGCCCTGCGGAACTTACGTTCACCAAGGTGGACGTCGGTTGGTGTGGGAAGAGCAGCGAAGGTGTTTTCAGTAAATTAAGCGAAACCTTTCCAATCAGCTTTAGAAAAGTTGATATAAGTCCAGTGTTCCGCGGAAGCAAAGTCGGTTGGTTTATCGATCGAGATGACTATGGACAGATGGTCTGATGCCAAGGTCAGCATAGGTCGCCATGATATGCTGTTTATCAGACCAGCGCTGACTATTGTTATATCTGGGGAGCTGCAGCAGCTGCCCATAATCCTGGTGGGTGCGTCGTTTTCCATTTTGCAGAATGTCGAATCGTCAATCTGCTCAGCCAAGTCAGTTCCCCTACGATCGTTTGACAGGCTTGAGTGCCAAAGATCGTGGTGCGCATTAAAGTCACCTACTACCATACGGGTTTCACCTCTGAGGAGCGCACCTATATCAGGGTGATATCCTGCCGGGCAGCAGGTGACAGCTGGTATGTACATGTTAAATATTTCGAGCTCAACATCGCCTGACCGGATAGCAATGCCCTGACATTCTAGGGTGGTATCCCTGCGGTCGATGTCTGCTTCGATAAGACGGTACTGCACGGTGTGGTGCATGATGAGCGCTAAGCCACCACCATTATCTCGCTCGCGATCTCGGTGCACGTTGTACCCGGCTTTTGAGGTTTGCAACCGTGCAGCGCAACACGGGCCCTCGAAGTTCCTCGTCCAATCTCGCGTGGTGCGCAGACCTGAACATGCCCTAAAGTGGCACCAGCCAAGGCAGGTGTTGCACTTGACTGATGTCACATTACGGAATATCCTGGTCTGACATACCGTGCAGATTGTAGGAGGAACCAAGAGTTGTTGGCGGCGGCATGTGGGTGGTGGTGCGGTTGTGTGTGTTCTGTGGTCTGTCGTGGTTGTGGTGTGGTCTATTGTGTTGTTATGTTGTTGTGCTGTGGTGTGTGTGTGAGGCTGCTCTGGTGGACTGTGGTTAGCCGTGGAGGCTGCTCTGTTTGAGCAGCAGGGGGCCACAAACGACGTGGTCCACTGTCGATGTGTCCGTAATCCTGAGCAGACTCTGAGGTGACTCCACCCCTCGTAAGCAGTACACTTCACTGAGGTGGAGTTGTGGTGTACTCGTCTCTGTCACACACAGCAGGGGTAGGTTTCTGGCCCTGGGTTTGACTCAATGCCATCCCTGAGCAGAAGAATACGTAGCGAATGAAGCCCTATGGACGAACAACTTCTGAGACACTTCGCCGACCTAGACGGGGTTAGATCGCCGCAACAACAGCCCAGTCAGGTAAAACCCGAGTCATTCCGGTACGTAGAGCCGGCTGTCGTGGGAATACAGCGCATTTGTGCACAAGGGTATTATAGCTGTTGTTTGCAACAGCCTAAAGGAATCGAGTTAGGTATAGGCAAATGTATAAATAAGTGCTCAGAATGAAAAGAGAAATCGATCAAGCGGTCACTGTCTGTCCGTACGGTAATTTTCAGACATACGAAAACTGCGATATTTTAGTAACTTATGAGGCTTTTGCACTCAAAATTGATATTTACAATGATCTTTAAGCGTTAAATAGGAATATTTATTATAAGTTTTGGAAAACGGGCGTAGCTCTATTCACTTATGATTACGTATATCTCGGTAAAAGCTTAAACAGACGGCAGTGTTGATCCGGATCAACTCGTTAATTCGGAATTATCTCGGGAATTAACTGCAGTGATCCGGATTGAGTCCTAGAGTTAATTCCAAAACTTAACTCGGATCAAGCGAGTATTCGATGACAACACTGACGAAAACTCGCAGAGCGTAGAATATAGAGAAAGTAAAACACTAGCATAGGCGTAATGCAGTCACCATACTAATTCAGATAGGAATCCATCTAAAATTTAATAAGAACTTATTTGAATTAATGCGGTGGCTACATTACCGACGACAGGGTGATGTCCACGCTAAGTAATTTTGTTCTTTCTTTGTGTTCTACGCTCCCTGAGCAAACAAATACGCAAACAAAGCAGCCGAGTGGTGATGGCTTCGTACTACAAGCCTGCAGGTCCCAGGTTCGATCCTCGGTTGGAGCGATTGCCAAACAAATTTTGCTTTTATTGTTACTTTAATTTTTTAATTTTTTTTTAATTTTATTTGATATATATATTTAATTTTACTTTATTTTATTTTCGTTTGTTTTATTTTATTTCATGTTTTTATCATTATTAGTTAAATTAAATTTCTAGAGTTTAGTTTTACTAAAAAAGTCAAAAACAACTAATTAAAAACAACTTTAACAAAATATAGAAGTTATAATTGAATGAATAAAAAAAAATAAACGAATATTCTACTGGACGTGGGATTCGACCCTACGACCTCACGGCTCGTAAATCCGCATTATTGCCATCTGCCAAGGCACAGTTTTGATCAGATCAATTTCGGCGTTAATCCGGATCAACGTTGCTGTCTGTCTATGCTTTAACCGTTTTACCGATTTCTCCTAAACTTGGCACAGGTGTTGGCCCTGGTAAAACATATCAAACGGCTGAAAATTTTTAAAATCGGACAGTAACCACGTCCACATCCCATATAACGGTAATTTAGAAAATTACGACATCATCGATAAACTAGTAACTACTGAAGCAAATTTATTCAAAATGTTGTTTGATATAATTCCCTAGCAAGAAATACGTTTATAAGAAATTTTTGAAAAATTGCAAGAATTTGCAATTGGGAAAAACATGTGATTGTGGCACATGTTGGATTTTTTGTCGACGATTATTTCAATAAACAAGTTCGTTAAATCTAAAATTTACCAACTTGAGCGATTTTAAAATGAAAAATGTAAGTAAACACTTGTTTACCTAATTAATTTAGTTAATTCCAATGATTTGAAAGGTACTAGGCTGAAAACTGTATTCTTAATCGGAACCAGAGTCGATATAGAAAGCCCGACAGTTGCTATGAAAAAGAAATTGAAACGTATGTTGCAGAAAGTCGGCCTAACAAGAAATATACATGTAGATCCTGTTTTTTGCCCCTCTGAAAGACTTTTAAAAATTCTGTACAAATTTCTTATGTTTGAAATGCAACCGTGGACACTAGCAAGCAGAGAAACTTGCAAATCCGTGAAAATTTGTGTTCGTGTAGAAATTTTCATGTTTCTCTACTTAAGAGGGAATTTGGGAGCATTTTTTCTTACTATCTGATATTTTGAGTGATAATTCTCGCTGGATTTTCGACGAACAAACCTATTGTCTTCCCAGGGAGTTTTGTTTTACATAGAAATTTGTGCTCTTTTATTTTCATTTTGACGCATTTCAGTGTTGGTCCTTGTAATTCATTCAAGTTGGCCTTCGGCTTTTGGAATTTAAATAAGTTATTAGCAAAAAAAAGTTTGTTTAAAAAAATACATACATATGTGTACATAGCAATGATGGGCACACCTAAATACTTTTGTACTTAAAGTACCACTTTGGGTACTAAATACACAAATACTTAGTATTTCAAGTAAAAAGAACTTGGATATTTAGGAGCTGCTAAATACCCAAGTACTTAGATATTTAAGGGGGTGCTAAATACTCAAGTAAAAAGTATTTAGGTATTTAGGAGCTATTAGATATTAAAGTAGGAAAAACTAGAGTATTTAGGAGCTGCTAGATATCAAAGTACAAAAGACGAAAGTACTTAGTAGGAGCTAAATACTCTGGTCCAAAGTACTCATGTACCTTGGGGATGCAAAATACTTTCACTAAAGTACCAAGGTATTTAGTCGATGGCTAAATACTTTCAATCTAAATACTGTATAATTTAGGAGAAATTTAGAGAATTAACACCTCAGCTTACACTCACCTCAACTTACTATACCACAACNCACCTCAACTTACTTTACCACAACTCACTTCACCTCTCCTCAAATCAACTCACCACATACAAACTCACCACACCTCACCTAAACTCACCACACCTCCTACTGGTACACCAAAATCCGCCAAATCTTAACTCACCACAGTTGAACTCATCACACCCGTTCTCACCACACCTCACCTAAACTCACCACACCTCAATTTGGGAACTGTTTCTGCATTTGAGAGATTCGTCGAACTAAATAGAGATTTTCAAGACTATTTCGGGGCTTTCGGGACTATTTTGGGATTTTCGAAGCTATTTCGTAATTCTTTACTTTAAAAATATTTAGGGATTTTTGGAACTAGTTTCGGGATTTTTGGGACTTTCGAGATTCGCGGAGTTCATAGCGGGACTTTCGGGAATATTTCGGAATTTTCGGGATTTTTGGGACTCCTGGACAATTTTTGGATTTTTAAGACTAATTTCAAATTTTTGGGACTTTCCGGACTATTTCCAGATTTTTGGGACTAATTTCGGATTTATGGGGTTTTTGGGATTCTCCGGAATAATTTCGGGACTGTTGGGACTTTCGGGACTATTTAGGGATTTTTGGGGCTCTCGGGTTTATTTCGGGATTATCGGGAGTAATTTAGGTATTTTTGGGACTTTCGAGACTATTTTCAAATTTGTGGGACTTATTTAGGATTTTTGGGACTTTCGGGTCTATTTCGAGATTGTCGGGAGTAATTTCGGGACTTTCGGGCAGTCTCCTGATTTTTGGGACTTTTGGACTACTTCGGGATTCTCAGGAATAACTTCAGATTTTCGGGAGTATTTCGGGATTTTTGGGACTTTGTTTTGGATTTTTGGGACTTTCGAGATCATTTCGGGATTTTTGGGACTAATTTCGAGACTGTTTCGTAATTCTCGGAACTCATTTCGGTATATTTGGGACTAATTTTGGGATTTTTGGGGCTTTCGGGAGTATATCGATTTTTTGGGTCTTTTTTGGATTCTTGAGACTTTCGGAACCATTTCAGGGTTTTCAGGAGTATTTCGGAATTTTTGGAACTAATTTCGGATTTTTGGGACTATTTCTCCATTCTTGGGACTAAATTAGGAATTTTGGGATTTTGAGAACTAATTCGGGATTTTTGGGACCTGTTTACGGATTTTTGGGACTCTCGGAACTATCTCGGGATTAAAGGGAGTAATTTTGGTATTTTTGGGACTTTCGAGACTATTTCCAGATTTTTGGA
>NW_016158526.1:0-18005 GCF_001687245.7 Rhagoletis zephyria | reverse complement strand
TTTCGGGTCTATTTCGAGATTGTCGGGAGTAATTTCGGGACTTTCGGGCAGTCTCCTGATTTTTGGGACTTTTGGACTACTTCGGGATTCTCAGGAATAACTTCAGATTTTCGGGAGTATTTCGGGATTTTTGGGACTTTGTTTTGGATTTTTGGGACTTTCGAGATCATTTCGGGATTTTTGGGACTAATTTAGGAACTGTGGGACTTTCGGAACTATTTCAGGATTTTTGGGACTTTCGGGACTGTTTCGTAATTCTCGGAACTGATTTCGGTATATTTGGGACTAATTTTGGGATTTTTGGGGCTTTCGGGAGTATATCGATTTTTTGGGTCTTTTTTGGATTCTTGAGACTTTCGGAACCATTTCAGGGTTTTCAGGAGTATTTCGGAATTTTTGGAACTAATTTCGGATTTTTGGGACTATTTCTCCATTCTTGGGACTAAATTAGGAATTTTGGGATTTTGAGAACTAATTCGGGATTTTTGGGACCTGTTTACGGATTTTTGGGACTCTCGGAACTATCTCGGGATTAAAGGGAGTAATTTTGGTATTTTTGGGACTTTCGAGACTATTTCCAGATTTTTGGAATTTGCGGGTCTATTTCGAGATAGTCGGGAGTAATTTCGGTATTTTTGGGACTTTTGGGTGTATTTCGAAATTATTTGGACTTTCGGGCCCATTTCGGGATTCTCGGAACTGATTTCGGGACTTTTGGGATTTTCAGGAGTATTTCGGGATTTTTGGGACTAATTTCGTATTTTTGGGACTTTCGGGACTATTTACAGAATTTTGGGACTTATTTCGAATTTTCGGAACTGTCGGGACTAGTTCGGGATTATCGGGAGTAATTTAGGTATTTTTGGGACACTCGGGACTATTTCCAGAATTTTGGGACTAATTTAGGATTTTTGGAACTTTCGGGTCTATTTCGAGATTATCGGGAGTAATTTCGGGATTTTCGGACTTTCGAGACTATTTCCAAATTTTTGGGACTAATTTCGGATTTTTGGGACTTTCGGGAGAAATTTAGGTATTTTTGGGACTTACGGGACTATTTACAGAATTTTGCGACTTATTTCGGATTTTTGGAACATTCGGGTCTATTTCGGGATTGTCGGGAGGAATTTCGGAATTTTTGGGAATTTCGGGAGTATTTAGAAATTTTTGGGACTAATTTAGGAACTTTGGGACTTTCGGAACTATCTCAAGATTTTTGGTATTTTCGGGACTATTTCGTAATTCGCGGAACTGATTTTGCGATTTTTGGAACTAATTTCGGGGCTTTCGGGAGTATATCGATTTTTTTGGGACTTCTTTTGGAATTTTGAGACTTCTTCTCTTTCTCGGGACTAATTTCAGGATTTTCGAGACTACCTCAGGATTTTTGGGACTCCCGGGAATATCTTTGTTTTTGGGCCTAATTTTAGTGTTTTGGGACATTTGAGGCCGTTTAGGGATTTTTGGGACTTTCGGGACTATTTTTTGATTTTTGAGACTTTCGGGACCATTTGGGAATTTGGGACTAATTTAGGAACTTTAAGACTTTCGAAACTATTTCAGAAAGTCCCAAAATTCCCGAAACTAGTCCCAGGGATCCCGGAAGTCCCGAAAGCTCCAAAGTAGTCTCGGCAGTCCCAAAAATTCGAAATTTGTCCCAAAAATTCCTAAATAATCCCGAAAGTCCTGAAATCAGTTCCGAGAATCCCGAAATAGTCCCAAGAGTTCCAAGAATTCCAAAATACTCCCGAAATTCCCAAAAATCCCGAAATTACTCCCGAAAATCCCGAAATAGTCCCGAGAGTCCCAAAAATCCCGAAATAGCATCGAAAGTCCCAACAGTCCCGAAAGTTGTAAAAATCCGAAATAAGTCCCAAAAATCCCTAAATAGTACTGCAAGTCCCAAAATTCCTAAATATTCCCCAAAAATAGAGAAATAGTCCCGAAAGTCCCAAAAATCCGAAATCAGTTCAGAAGTCCCGAAATGCTCCTGAAAACCTCGAAATGGTCCCGAAAGTCTAAAAAATCCAAAGGAATTCCCAAAAAAATCGATATACTCCCAAAAGTTCCAAACATCCAAAATAAGTCCCAAAAATCTGGAAATAGTCTCTTAAGTCCCAAAAATACCTTAATTACACCCTATAATCCCGAGAGTCCCAAAAATACCTAAACAGCATCGAAAGTCCCAACAGTCCCGAAAATAGCTCCGAGAATCCCGAAATAGTCCCTTAAGTCCCAAAAACTTGAAATTAGTCCTAAAAATCCAAAAATAGTCCAGGAGTCCCAAGAATCCCGATAATCTCGAAATTCTCCCGAAAATCTCGCTATTAATTCCGAGAATCCCGCAAGTCCCAAAAATCCCGAAACTAGTTCCTTACTAAATTACCTAAATATTGTGAAAGTCGTCTCGAAAATCTCGATATTAGTTCCGAGAATCCCGCAAATCTCAAACCCTAAATTCCTAAAGAATTACGAAATAGCTTCGAAGATCCCAAAATAGTCCCGAAAACCCCGAAATAGTCTTGAAAATTCTGATTTAGTTTGACGAATCTCTCAAATGCAGAAACAGTTCCCAAATTGAGGTGTGGTGAGTTTAGGTGAGGTGTGGTGAGAACGGGTGTGATGAGTTCAACTGTGGTGAGTTAAGATTTGGCGGATTTTGGTGTACCAGTAGGAGGTGTGGTGAGTTTAGGTGAGGTGAGGTGAGTTTGTATGTGGTGAGTTGATTTGAGGAGAGGTGAAGTGAGGTGGGTAAAGTAAGTTGAGGTGAGTGTAAGGTGAGGTGTTAATTCTCTAAATTTCTCCTAAATTGTACAGTATTTAGTTTGAAAGTATTTAGCCATCGACTAAACACCTTGGTACTTTAGTGAAAGTATTTTGCATCCCCAAGGTACATGAGTACTTTGGACCAGAGTGTTTAGCGCCTACTAAATACTTTCGTCTTTTGTACTTTGATATCTAGCAGCTCCTAAATACTCAAGTTTTTCTTACTTTAATATCTAATAGCTCCTAAATACCTAAATACTTTTTACTTGAGTATTTAGCACCACCTAAATACCTAAGTATTGTTTACTTGGGTATTTAGCAGCTCCTAAATACCTAAGTAAATAGTACTTGGGTATTTAGCAGCTCCTAAATACCTAAGTAGATAGTACTTTGGTATTTACAATAACACAAAATACCTAAATACTTTTGTACTTAGTATTTAATACTTAGTAAATACAATTTTGCCCATCACTGGTACATAGTGCTTGTAAATATCCATTTTTACCTTAAACCGTTAAGTGTAGGCAACAATGATGTTTTGTGATTAAGGCAGAATTGAATATGCGTTATGTGGGAATACAATACCTGTAATATTAATTCTATGTGCTGGCACTATATCCAAACACACACGCGTGTTAAGCAAACAGTGAAACAATTTGTTATTTTCTAAGTTTGCGAATAAAACTTCACACCTAAATTTAAGAGTTTCATAACAAATATTTTATGAAGAAAATCCGCGCTACGGCCTTCTTTAGAAAAAATATATTCGTTTAAAATAAAAATAAGTGAAATCGGCCGAATTTTATATAACCCTGCCTGACATGAAAATTTTCTCCGCGATAAGGCTAGTAGCCATTTCTAACAGATTTTGGATCGCTTAATCAAAATTGGAAATATATATATTTGAATTTTAAGAAAACCAGGCGAATAGCAAAATCGGCTAAAAGCGGCTATAATTTTTTTACAAAACGGCTAACAAATCGGCTGCCGGCTAAACCGAAACTTCTCTGGCTGTTTGCAACCGGCTAAATCTGGCTGGAAAACGGCTAAAATGGCAACAATGCTTATATAGGCGACAAAGTTGCAAAATAAGGCGCAATCATCGGCGTAGCCAGAATGAAATTTAGGCGGGGGGGGCTCGACCCTATTAAGCTGGCATTTCAGGGTACTATTTTATATATATATAAGAAAAATTTGAAAGTTAGGGGGGGCTCGAGCACCCCCCTGCCCCTACCTGGCTACGCCCATGGGCGCAGTCTAATATATATACATACATACATACATATTGATAAAGAAAACTCGAACGAAACATACCAATATTTAAGAGGGTTCCCACTGGGAAAATAGGTAAGCACCTTGCGAGGTAAGCCATGTTTTCTTTCAGTTTTTAGTACCAAAATTGTCATCATGGCCAATGTCATCTACTAGTAAAGGGCAAAATGAACACCTCCGAAGACACATTACGTTGTCAGTTGCAAAATAACGTGCAGCCGAAGTTATTTCCAAGCACCGAACTACTCCGAGCGACTGCTCTGCATTACTAGTAACTTACTTTGTAAAGCGGCTCAGAAGTATGTCTGATACCAAATGTACATTCTAAATTCCTACTTACATAAGGCGGCCATGCCTTTGTAAAAGTAAGGGACGTTCGGCAGGGAAATGGTAATGACTGCCAGGTGAAGAGTAAGTTGCTAATAAGGTATTATTACGTGCTCCTAATTCCCACTGGGTTTGGTTAAAAAATCTTTGGTATGTATGTATGTATGTATATGTACATATACATATGGGTATTTCCATACGTCGCATACGTGACAGTCGTACGTTTCAATGTGATACAAACAAGGAATACTATTTGTTTTCTTTAACTTTTTTGGGCCATTGTATAGCACATAATTAGCTCTATATTTAACCGAAAAATGAAAACAATCGAACTGCTTTGTCCTGAAATATAAGCATTTAAAGAGAGTGTCGTTACGTGACAAAAAATGGAAGTTGATTTTTTCTTTTCTTACAAAATCGCAAAACTCTGCGAATTGTGGATGGCTATTTTCATGAAACATATTTTAATATGATTTGGAGCAATTCTAGTTGTTTTTAGAGTTTTTTGAATTAATGCAACTTGTTTCAATTTTCCCTAACAATCCCAAGTGTGAAACGTAATAAATAAATTTCCATCGTTATATTTTTGTTAATATTGCTTTTAAATGAATTTTTAACGCAAATAAAACATGTATTTTATGTAGAATATAGTTTATATTTTGACTTCAGCGCCAATTAAGGGTGAATTTGTTGGAAATCTATGACTTATTATGTTTCAACTACATACGCCAAATTCNTTTTTTTTTTTTTTTGTCGTGGTGGAGCTTTCGATGGAAACACCCATATATATTCCCCACCACACATTTAATAGTTATCACCCGATTAATAAAAATGCCAAACCACGGAACATATAGTAATGTAATCATGACAAAAAACTTTGACTTATTAGTTAAGCTGTCAAAGAAATACATAAACTTCAACCCCCATTGTCGGTTTTTGCTGAATGTAATGATGGGGTTTTCACCGAAAAGTGTTGGCAATTTGTTTCCTTTGCGAATGAAGTTGCTCTTTGAACGTCAACCCCTTCCAAAATGTTTTGTATAGAATTATCCTTTTTTTGTGCTTGAGTTTACAATATTGTGTGAATTGCTCACATACTTTACAAATGTACATATGTGCATATGGGCGAGTATGCCAGAAATGCATGCTACGATTATACATATGTATGTATGTATACTAGTGCGAAATAGGATGCTTTTGGTTCTAACCAGTGTGACCGCGGGCTTGTGAAAAATTTTAGCAGAGAAAAGACGTATACAATGTTCTGACCGACAACGAAAACACCTTGAAAACCAGTTTTGGGATTGTGGGCGGAAGGCTGTTCACACCGACTGTTGGTGTTTTCGTTGACATTTCTTACATCCTTTGTTTACAGTTTTGCTGCACAAATACAAAACCAAAATACTTTTCCTTCAATTTCTTTTCATTAACAACCTCTTACTTCCATGCTTATTTTATTTCGTTCAGCCAATTAACAATAAATCCGAAATAGCGTATTAAAGATGATAAAATATGACTTCCACTTCGATGAATAATCGAAAAAAACTAGTGCAGACACCGATTGGAGTGAGTGGAACGTGAGTTTTCAAGTGGTTTTCAGCGAAAACTTGTTTTCGTTTGACAGATTTTACATTGACGAAAACATAAGTTTTAGGTCGAAAACCAGTTTTAGCAACGAAAACATGTTTTCGATGTCGGTCAGAACATGGTATAAAAATTTATCAATATGTATTACTTTCTTATTTTGAGTTTCCAAAACAATTTAACATTTATTGATTGCAAAAAAGGCACACGTATCAATTGTACCTGGTACTAGTATAATAACGAGGGAACGGATTTTTAGGACCTAAAAACCTATAAAAAAGGCAAAATAAAATAACGCGATAGGCTGGAAAAGGCAAAATAAAATAGCGAAAAAGCCAGGAAAAGGCACTAGGTATTGCAAAAAAGGCAAAAAAAGGCAAAACAAAATAGCGTAAAAGGCAGGAAAAGGCACTAGGTATTGCAAAAAAAGCAAAATAAGGCACTAAAAAAGACAGAAAATACGAAGAACAATCAAAAAATACATTTATTTTAGAAATTTTTATATTACAAGTAAAAAGAGAAAAACTATGAACTAGTTTCATTATATGAAAAATTTGTACTTTGAATCTTTGACTATTTTATCCTTTCGAGTTTCTAACTCATAAAACTTTAATCTGTATAGTTGTAGTAACATTGAACCACAAGATGCATTTTGAAGTTTTCTGGCAGCATTTTCATTCGATTTTCGCGAAGAAAAGCCTTGAATGTACTAAATGTACGCTCGACGTAAGTTGATACAAGTGGAGCCCAATTTAAATATGGAACGTTTGAAACGTTCATATTATCAGGAATAAGGGCGTTTTCCTCGCCCTTTACAATTTTATCCACACCCCTTATTGTCTTCAAGCCTACGTTAGCTGAGAAAACGGCTTTGAATTTTTTCAACACCAATTTGGCAAGAGGTCCCTGCGCTTCTATAAGCCGCATGGGCATGTGTATATCTTTTAATCTAAAAAAAAAATTGTAAATGCTATAATCACTTTTTTAAAGGTAGAAAGGGCAAAAAAAGGCAAATATCTTAAAAAGGCAAAAAAAGGCAAATATCTTAAAAAAGGCAAAAAAAGGCAACATCAAATGTGTATATATGGAATCAGGAAAAGCTAAATCGTGGACATTCTTAATCGAATATACTCTATCTCTTTAGCAGAAAACAAGGCAATTTCCATAAAATCCGTTCCCTGATAATAACAATAAAGAAAATGTCTTACATGTATGAGTTCAACTGGGTATTAGTATTTATAATAAACAGCAAAAATGCCTTATATATAATCTTATTTTTAGTTTAAATACTTTTTGTACTTATAGGACTCGGCGATGCCAATAGTAGGGAAAAGAGGCTGCGTGTAGGGAAATTCAGTCTTAAATTTGCGATGTAGGGAAAAAAGATAGACTTTAAAGATTCTGAATTTGTCTCTTTTTTCACAAATTTGTCTTTTCTGTTCTCATATAATTTCTTTTACGCTGACGACACATAATCAGTTTTGCCTTTCAATTTCCTCACACACATTGCTTATCAAATATCATCAAAATTGAAAGCCATTACGTAGGCTGCATTCAACGTGAGAAGCAATTTCATTATCAACATGTCGTCTTCGAGAAAACAATGTAACTAACTAGCTTCTTAAGACCATTTTCCACTTTTGATTCCTTTGTAGATTAACATTTTAGCATGCAGAAGCTTAGTATTTTTTTATTTTCCCAAAATTCCCATACCAATGCTGAACAGTTGATCAAAATTGAAAGCAAAATTGAAACTCAAATGAAAGGGAAAAATTTAAAGCAAGTTGCTCAAGTAATAAATACGAGTGTTTTAGTGAAAAAGTGTGAGTGTATTGAAAACTGAAAGGGGAAAATTGAATGTGTAACGTCCCGGTTGATTGAATCGGTGAGTTCGACAACCGTACAAGTTCAAAATCAGTTTTTCATTGTTGAGATCAAAAACAGTACGGACATGTACGGTTTTTCTCCCAATTTCACGATTGCAATCAGCTGTGCCACGTTAACGGCTAAGCAACTAGTACGTTAAAATGAGAGAAAAACCGTGCATGTCCTTGACTTGTACTGTTTTTGACCTCAAAAATGAGAAACTGATTTTGGACTTGTATGGTTGTCGAACTCATCGACGCAATTGTTAATGAGTTGAATTTTTTTCAATGAGTTAACGAGTGTTAGCAAGTTAAACCTTCATATCGACTGCTAAGTGGAAGATCGACCTATTTCGGCAGCCAGCTCGAAAACGCCCTATCTCAAAAAACTTTTCAAGAACGCCCCATTTCAGAAATCGGTTCAAAAACGCCCCATCTCATCTGCCGATTCAAAAACACTCTGTCTTAGCACATTTTCAATACATTTTCTAGTGAGATAGGGCGTTTTTGAACCGAAATCTGAGATAGGGTGTTCTTCAACCAAATTCTGAGATAGGTGTTTTTTAATAAAATTCTAAAATGGGGTGTTCTTAAAAGTTTTTTGAGATAAGGCGTTTTAGAACTGACTGCCGAGATGGGTCGATCTTCCACTCAGCAGTCGATACGTGCTTGAACACACCCACTGAACAGCAAGACTTTTAAAGTATATACACTGAGGGAAATAATGCATAGTAAAAATGAATACTTTATATTTGATTATCGTTTAAAAATGTTCGAATTTAAAAATAATTTTTTCATACAAAATTTATTACGCAGGTATTTGACTGTTCACATCTGAGTATATATATGAGTGTACATACGCAAACCCAAGCATGCAGAGCGCCGCTCTGAGAGCGGTGACAACACACACATTCATACATAGTACATGTTTATCAGTACAAATCGCGTGCTGTGGTGTTGATGTATATTCAACATTTGAAAGCAAACTTATATGCCTGGGTGTAGCTGATTGCGCAAAGATGTATGCCACAATTTGTTGATATCCAGAGATGGTCAGGGTTTGAATTCCACTGCAGGCAACATGCAAGTTAAATACTTTTTATTTAGTTTTTGTCTTGATTATTCACTTCATGGATGCTTTTTCAGAACAAACTCGGTCATTTTAATATGCGCGTAATTGTATTGAATATTTACCAATATACAGTACTTTCGTTGACGTTTATTGTAAGTTCAATTACGTTTCTATTTGATTTTAATATTTTTTTCCCTCAGTGTACTTTGTCTGCGCTTGAACATACTCATTTGACCCTTAATGCCATTTTTACCGCATATTCATCTACATTTTTCCACAACGAGGCACAATTTACGGGATTATATTGTTATAAATAACAAAATCAGAGTCTGAATAAAGCAGAGAATATTGTAAGTTGCTGCTTAAATTTAAAATAAAAGATGAATTTGCAAAAAATTGTTTGTTTCATTTAGGTGTATTGAAAAGATATGTAGGGAAACTTGTAGGTAAAAATTATATTTGCGTACGGATTTTCGTGAGATGCGGTAGGGAATTTTTCTAAAATTTATTGGCATCACTGATAAGACTCAGAATTTAAAATTTTTAATCATTATTTAAAGCATTTTTTTGCTTGCTACTTGAACGCAATCTAGTTTAGTATCGAATTTCAAAAGTAGCCATTGTATAAAAGTTTTCTCTTTGTTTAAAACTGTTAAAAATGTCGAACTAGCGCTTTCTTTATATGACTATGCATCAATACATGTACATACAATTCATCACAGTTAAAATCAAATCTCTTTTTTAATTGCAAACAAAGTTCAATATATCAGTACTGAATATTTTTTTTTATTCTTAAAGTTTGGACTTTACCTAAATGTGCAGTTGATATATACGTCTCTGCGGCACAAGTAATATATATTAGGGATGTCAATTTTCGGGGTTTTGTCGATCCCGGGATTTTCGGGATCTGAAAATACAATCCCGGGATCCCGGGATTGTCCCGAAATTCAGGCAAAAGTGCAACACATCTGTGATCATCCTATTATAGTATTTTAAATCAGATTGATAAAAAAAAAAAAGTACAATTTATTGTAATTCATTTACATATTTATTAAGGCGATAAATCAGTATTTTCAATCAACAAAAAACAAACATAAAATTTGACAAACATATATGTATGTATGTACATATCCTCATTAATTTATCAGGCATGTTCTGCAAATCGTACGATTTCAAATCGGTGCGATTTACAAAATCTATTTCGGAGGATATATAACAAAGAGGGAAAAATTTGGCGCTAAATCGATGGACATAACGTAAATGATGTGCTTCTAGCAGTTTTCATTTGAAACATTTAATAATTTGATTAAAAATATACAACAATACTTTGCAAATCGCACCGATTTGAAATCGTACGATTTGCAGAACATGCCTGTATAACATAGTTTTTGTACTACAAGTACAGATGCATATACGGTCACTCACGGAAATATTTTGCATAGTTTTTTTTTGCAATATTCAGAATATTTTTCACGGTATTTTTTTTTGTTAATTTAAAAAAATATATATGTATGTGCAATTTTGAAGTTGCGAAAACTTCCCGTTGACATTTTGTATTTTTTTTTTGCTACAAAAAAATTCGTTATAAGGAAGAAAATGCCCAACATCGTCAGTAAAAAAAATTCAAAAATCAAGGGAGTTTTTAGCAACTTTAAAATTGCACTTTATTGTATTAAATTGAATGGGCTATAAAACTGCATAATAGAATTTTTTGTAAAAATTATGATTAAAAAGTTTGATATTTTTATGATAATTTGGTGAACTTAAACCAACTTTCTCTAAAGTGTGAAATTTTGATTTACATGATTTTTGTTGTAAAATGAGCTATATATTTTTTTTAATTAACAAAAAAATACCATGAAAAATATTTTGAGTATTGCAAAAAAAAATCGATGCAAAATATTTTTGTAAGTGACTGTATTTGGTACAGCAGTAACTGCCTATGTAACTATATAAAATTTTTTGAATCACTGTGTGAGATCAATTTAAGATATTATCAATATATTTAAGTAATAATAAAAAAGTTAACACATTTAAGTAAACAATAAATATATAAGTGCATCACCTATTCCATTTTTAGCGAAGCAAAATTATTCCTTCTTTTGATGGTAATGCGATCTTAAAGAAATTATAGCATTAAGGGTTGCAAAAAATTCTTAGATTGCCCTTGAGGGGATATTTGTGATAAAAATTTAATTGGCTAACAAAAAAATTGTTTCCAGCAATCCCGGGACTTAAATCGACTAATCCCGGGATATTCGGGACTTAAAAAAGACCGGGATCATGGGATCCCGAAAACCCGGGATCCCGGGCTTGACATCCCTAATATATATGTACTTCCTTAATAGGTAAATGATTATCTGGATTACAAACGCGTATATCAGCTGGGTTACTTGGCATACAGTTTAGTTTGACAAAAAACGAAAATTTTAGTATATAGTTACTTTAAAAATTTTTATATAACTTACGCAATCTGTATGATTCACTTTGAAATTCTATGTTCATTCAATTGACAATATCCAAAATATTTGACAAAAATAAATAATACATTTTTATTGGTGCGGAATAAATTTTTTCGGCAATACCTCGCGCTTGGTTCCCACCGTCATCGTAGGACTTAACATAAAACTTACGTTTCATAAAACGTAAGTTTGATGCATCTAAAGATATATCACCAGAAAATACTGATAATCTACTCTTTAAAATACATTTATGGAAGTTTTATGTTCAGTATGTAATAAATAAATCAACTTTTTAAAGTTTCATAAATTGCATTTTATTTACATAAAATTAACAAAGAACTCAAACATTTTTAACCGACTTCAAAAAAAGGGGGAGTTTAGCAATTCGTCGGAATATTTTTTCCTTTTTTATGTATGCTACCGCACAACTTTAGACCACGTGAACCGATTTCAATAATTCTATTTTTGGTAAGATGGTACCTCAAGGGTCGTCCCGTAATTTTTTTAAATCCGATCATTGGATCATGGAAAAATTAACGTTATTTACAAATTACTTGTTTAACTTGTCAACTTGCAATGGGGTATAGTCGTGCCGGGTATGCAGTTATTGTTGCACGGCTATTCTCAATTCCGACTCTTGCGTCCTCGTTCGCGCACTCTGGGCAACGTGAGCAACCCATGTGTGAGATGCGGTAAGCAATCCGAGTGGAGCCTTAGGTCACGGCAGAAAGAGAGGGAGCTTTGGTGGGGCCACTCCGACTTATTCCGTTTAAGGGTTCACTGAAGTCTGCAGCGTCTGTTCTCCAGTAGGTGCGCCGCAAGCGGGTGTCTGTCTTGGAGCAAACGGCCCGCTTTATAAACCTGTATTCGGTTACAAAACCACCCCCGTCCCAACAATGGGTTGTGCGCAGGGTTTGGCACCCGCCACGTAAAAACAGGCTCCAATGAAAAAGAGAAACAAAGCCTCGAATGAGAACCCCCCTTTTGATGGCGACCACGGCAAACGATTAAAGGACTACGATTTGAGACATGCACCTGGAATGTCCGCACCCTTAATGGGGAAGGTGCCACTGCCCGGCTGGTTGATGTCCTCATAAGAGCGAAAGCTGACATCGCCGCCATCCAAGAAAATCGTTGGACGGGGCAAGGCAAGCAATGCCTGAGGCCTTGCGACGTATACTAGAGCTGCCATGTAAAGGAGTGCGAATTCGGTGTTGGATTTGTGGCGTCTAGCCATAATCCGCATCAAAGTGAGATTCTTCAACATCTCGCTCATCTGCACCCATGCCCCGACGGAAGAGAAGGATGAGGTATCCAAGGATCTATTCTATGAGCGCTTGGAGCGCACGTACGAGCGCTGTCCCCGCCGCGATATCAAAATCGTGCTTGGCACCTTCAATTCCAGTGTGGGCTAGGAAGGAATCTTTGGAACCAACGCCGGAAAATTCAGCCTCCACGACGAAACATCCGACAACGGACTGAGGCCGATCGACTTCGCCGGGGCCCGACACATGGTAGTATGCAGTAGTAGGTTCAAGCATAAAAAGATTAATCAAGCTACGTGGCTGTCTTCGTATCGAAAAACGAAAAACCAAATCGATCAAGTTGTGATAAATGGAAGGCATGCTTCCAGTGTTTTGGACGTAAGACACTCCGAGGCTCAAACATCGACTAGGGCCACTATCTTGTTGCAGCCAAGATACGCACCTGGCTCTGTGCAGCAAAAAATGTGCGCCCAAATAAGCAAGGAAAGCTTAACGTCGAAAAGCTGCAATCACAACAGACAGCCAATGCATTCGCTACTCGACTCTTACACCTGCTCTAAGAGAGCAATCTTCAACAAACCGACATATGCGAGCAGTGGAACCATATCTCCCGCTCATTAAGTACCGCCGCCGAAGAAGTAGTTGGATTTCCGCGAGCCCGAAAGAACAACTGGTACGATGAGGAGTGTCAGGAAGCTGCAGAGAAAAAAGATGCCGCCTACAGGGCCACGCTTCGATCCCGATACCCCAGTAGATCGGTGCGGGATCAGCCTTCTAAGCATAGGTTATAAGGTCTTATCGAGTTTAGTGCGAAAGACTGAAGCCCACCGTCAGCGAACTGTTTGGACCTTATCAGTGTGTCTTCAGACCTGGCAAATCCACCATAGACCAGGTATTCACAATACGTCAAATCTTGGAAAAGACCCGCGGGAAAAGTATCGACACTCACCACCTATTTGTCGACTTTAAAGCCGCTTTCGACAGCACTAAAATAGCACTCTATAAGTCACTCATCATGCCCGTGCTGGTATATGCCGCAGAAGCATGGACAATGACAACATCTGCTGAGGTGGCTCTTGGAGTATTCGAGAGAAAGATTTTCCGGAAGATTTACGGGCCTTTACGCGTTGGCGACGGCGAGTACCGCAGACGATGAAACGATGAGCTGTATGAGCTTTACAACGACAAGGACATAATGCAGCGAACTAAAATACACCGACGCTCCAGCTCTGAAAGTATTCAACTCGGAACCCGCTGGTGGTAGCAGAGGAAGAGGAAGGCCCACACTGAGATGGAAAGACCAGGTGGAGAAGGACTTGGCTTTACTTGGCATTTCCAATTGGCGCCAGTTGGCACAGAAAAGAAACGACTGGCGTACTTTGTTGAACTCGGCCAAAATCGCTTAGGCGGTTACAGTGCCAAATAAAAACAAGAAGAAGAAGTGAATATGCATTGCATTGTTTTAGGACAATGCTTCATTCGCAGGTAATCTTTTAAGAGCTGTCAAGAAAATCGAAAAATTCATATAAACTGACGCACAAGAAATGGAGAAGAAATTTTCTTCTATCAAAATTTCTTAAATCAGTTTGCAGCTCTCAAGAGGAAAAGGTTTGAACCCCAAAACCCACCCCCTGTGTGCTCTAATGGTTGTCACCATTAGGCCATTTCAATAAAAAAAGTTTTACGGATATCTTAAAATTTGTTTTTGTTTATTATGGCCTTTTAATAATTACATATATTCAAGAATTTTTATTGAGCTTGAGGCCGTTTCTAATGAAAAAATGTAGTGGAAAAGCAACAATAATTTACCCATAGATGGAATTTATAGCTTCTATCACCACATCTCGACAGAGCGGAGGAAGAAATGCTCCTTGCGTCTGATGGATAGGGCGCCTGCGGAGAAGTGCTGGGGGTGGATTTTTAACTAGGGTTGCCAACATTTTCCAAGAAATTTATAGTACTTTTTCAAAAAAATCTGAAAAAATATAGTTGAGTTCAAATATATATAGTATTTTTTTTATAGAAAGAGAAAAAATATTTAGGGCGACGGACTAAACAGTGTACATCTTTTTTCTGTGTTATGCATTTCCTCTATAAAAGAACATATTTCTTTGAAAGTATCATTTGCTTTATCGCAATCAATATTTCAATTGATATAAATCAAAAGTTCGTTTTTATTAGTGAGATAGCCCCCCCTCTTCGTCATTGAACTACAATTATTTACTTTTGAATTAATAACGCCATACTATTTTATCCTTCTGATTTAAAATTTTTTTTATTTCAGACGGATGACAAATTATCTTTTAATGAATATATGAGTAGTCCACTTGCAAACAGCGTTATGTGATTTTATAAAAGTAAGCCATAAATAAAAAAAACGTCTACGACAACAAGAAACATCCGAACTGTATCTTGTTTTATTACCTGAAAATTTGGATAAATAAGAGCCTAATACCATTAAAAAAATAAAATTGCAGTATGGTAGATTTGCAAATTTTATATTTAAAAATTTAATATTGCAAGTTTTGAAACAGTAACTTTTACATAGCTATTTTTTTTTAGCTTTTCGCGTTCTCTCCTCTAGGAAGATTGGTTTGCTTCTTTTTTGCGACCTCTTCCACTAGGCACCGAAACTACCACGTTTTTTTTGCAGTTTTCTAAGTTCATACGAAGGGGAGACTTTTGAAAGTGTATAAATAAGTATTATAGCGACTTTTGCAAGAGTAGTTAACATTTCATGCTATTTTTTTCAGAATATAGAAATATTTTTCACTCTGCTGTTAGTTGACATGAAACCCACCAAAAACTAAAAATCTAAAAAAATTTACTTAGCGCACTTTGCAAGTGGACTTCTCAATTGTTGAATATGCTATCTTATTTGTCGGCGGCTGAATGGTTTAACGATGTTAGCGGTACATAATGATGTGCCGATTACAACACAAGAAGTAATTGAAAAAATGTGTGTTAAGCAACGAAGATTAAAAATCGCTTTATAAGTAATAAGATTTTGTAGACTTGTTCATAAATAAATGTAAATAGATACGCGTAAATATATAAATATGCAGATATATTCAATGTGTAAAAACTGAAGTGTCTACACACTAATTAATTAAAATGGTGTAGTAATTTAATTTTTTAAATTTAAATAAAGCATGAATTCCCTATGGAATAACCGAGTAGACAAAAAATATATAACGGTAAAAATGGCACATACATACATATATGAAAGAATTCCCACAGGCGACGCCTCTAGCCATTGTGTATCACAACTTTAAGTTATCGATGCAAATTTTTTTTAATCCCCCCCTTAGCTAAATCCTGGCTACCCCACTGGTCGCTGTATTTCTCTCATCTCACCATTTCACAATCATAATACAAAAAAC
The DNA here is from genome assembly GCF_001687245.7 of Rhagoletis zephyria. Lineage (NCBI taxonomy): Eukaryota > Metazoa > Arthropoda > Insecta > Diptera > Tephritidae > Rhagoletis > Rhagoletis zephyria. Next base: position 2,009 of record NW_016158526.1, on the reverse strand, counting down.
TCTTTGTGTGAATGCCGAAGTTGCAGGAATAGAGAGCAAAAGCGAAATTATTTTAAGTAAATTTGGTAAATCTTTCTAAGTATTTTTAAAAATGTTACCGTTTTTGAACTATGGACCCTTTGTTTTAAAGCATATTTCTTTTAATATTGATATTTCAGTATAAATGTCGTCAATGTTATAAAAGTTCTTTCTTACAAATTACAGAAATATATTTATATTTATAATAGACGAAATATAGTATTTTTGCATACTATATTTTTTCCAACAGTATATAGTACCCAGACCCAAAAAATAGTACAATACTATATATTATACGGTACGGTTAGCAACCCTACTTTTAACACCATTGTGGAGTGGGTAATGAAAACATAGAGAGCAATATACATACATGGGCAGTGTTGGCTTTTTTAAACGTGCTCTTTATTGGTATTAGAATTTAAATAACAATTAATATCAGATATTCAGTAATACTTTAGCTACGTTAAGAAACTTGTCTTTGTCTCCCGACTGCCAAAAAAGCCAATGCCAATACTCGCCTCTCAATTGTACGGACTTCTCCCGATTTCACATAGCAAAGAAGAACAGCCAATCAGCGATCGCCACGATGACAGTGAGTTTGAAGTCGGTAGCAAACGTCAGAGGCCAAAGACGTTGCCGGATCTTGCAACAGGCAGAAACAAAGACAAGAGTAACGACAAAACCACAGACACTCACAACTTTTAATCAAGCCAATGACATTTTGCTTAGGGAAAGTTTTTTAAAATGTTGACTTTTTTTAACGTGTCCTTTATTGGTATTAGAATTTAAATAACAATTAATATCAGATATTTAGTAATACTTTAGGGCTACGTTAAAAAACGTGTCTTTGTCTTCCGACTGCCAAAAAAGCCAATGCCAATACTAGCCGTGGGTAACACAGTGTGGCGCCGCGCCATTGCGCTGATACCGAGAGCTGAGTTACTGGCGCCGATACCGATTTTCACAACTCTGTGACGCAATGGCGCCAGCAACACCGGAAAACTAACAACACCGGGCGGAGCAAAGAACCAGCAAAGAACACACACAAGCGAAGTGTCACTTTTAAAATGTGCAGCACAAGGCGAATTTTTACAAGGTGGTGTTGCTAAAATTAGCCGCGGTCCTTCTGAATGTGCAAATTATGTGTTTATTGTATTTTTGGGTTTTGAACTTGGCTTGTTTTTGCCCAACCGATACCACCTTGTATTAATTCACCTTAGTTCAACACCGGAACACTGACAACACCGGGTGTCGCAAAGAACCAGCAAAGAACACCCGAAATAGAAGTGTCTCTTGTAAAATGTGCAGCACAGCTAGAATTCGTCGCGGTCCTTCTGAATGTGAAAATGATGGGTTTGTTGTATTTTTGGGTTTTTAACTTGGGTATACTTGAGTTTTTTCTCAACCGATATCACCTTGTATTAATTCACTTTGGTGCAGCGGGCAGCAATAAAGGAAATGAGCTTTAGCCTGAATAGGCGCAATTGCGCCAACACACTGTGCTGATTCCGACAGTGGCGCTGGAGTTAGTGTGTCAGCGCCAAAAAATTTGCGCCGTTACCCAGGCCTAGCCAATACTCGCCTCTCAATTGTGCGGACTTCTACCGCTTTCACAGCAAAGTCGAACAGCCAATCAGCGATCACCACGATGACAGTGGGTTTGAAGTCGGTAGCAAACGTCAGAGGTCAAAGACGTTGCCGGATCTTGCAACAGGCAGAAACAAAGACAAGAGCAGCGACAAACCACAAACACTCACAACTTTTAATCAAGTCAATGATAAAGATGAAGAACAGGACAAAGTTAAAGATAAATAAAAACACAGGAATAAAGATAATGATGAAGATGAAGATGAAGATAAAGATTAAGATAAAGATTAAGATTAAGATTAAGATTAAGATAAAGATGAAGATAAAGATAAAGATAAAGATAAAGATGAAGATAAAGATAAAGATAAAGATAAAGATAAAGATAAAGATAAAGATAAAGATAA
>NW_016158525.1:0-126903 GCF_001687245.7 Rhagoletis zephyria | reverse complement strand
TTACGCGCTCAACCCTCTCCCATTCACTAGCCTATTCACTCCATCACTCGTTAACCCTCTAGGTCACTCACTGTTCACTCACTCGATCAATCACATACTCAGTCTAGCAATCAATCTCTCACTCACTCACTCAATCACACACTCTATCCTCTTCCACTCACTCTCTTATGAAGTTACTTAGCAGGGTTGAAAAATGGAAATTTGAGATTGTACCTAATATCATAAAATAAATGTACCTAAATGAGACAGATTGTACCTAAAAAAGTTACATCATTCATTTGTAGTTTTTTTTTTATAAATGTTTTTTAAAACATGTATACAAAAGATGGATGCTTTTTTTTTAACTGAGCCTATATCTATGGACTACATGTAATCTAATGGGAATCGGAGAAGCGATGTTTTTGTCTAATTTTGGCTACTAAAAAATATTGGCGAAAAAGACAAAAAACAGACTTTGCGAAGTATACTTCTTTATCCAGATTTTTATAAAACAACAGGAAAAGTCTGCTTATTTATCCGATTCCTTTCGATAGGTGCAGCAAGTCTACAGAAAATAATCAAATGCAGGAAATAACTTCGAAAGCATTTTAAATATATTTCCAGAAATCAAAAAGCGAATATGGGTCAAATAGCTATAGTTCTCATCTAAAGAAAATATGAAATTTGAAGACATCCTAGACACTGAACTGTGTGTGTGAATAAAGGCTGGTTTTCATTATGTCATATTTTGACAACAAAATTTGTCGCCATATTTTGACACAACTTTCTTTCCTTTATCCCTACCTTTATCGATGATATTATGGGCCAAAAACTTACAAATAGCCGCTTTAGCAGCGGATGTACACGCCTGAAAGCCTATTCTGATCTAAATAAATCAAAAGTTTATCTTTTAGTCCCATTTGACAATTTGTTTTCACTCATTTGCCCGCAAATGCCATTGAATTTGACTTAGTGAAAATAACCGTTAAAATTAATAGAAAAAAATACGAATTTGAGGATAGCTAAGCAAAGTGTTAATTTTTGTAGTGGCTGCTCTAAATGCAATGTAAAATGTTTAAGATAATACATAATATGACTTTTTTAATTTCTTCCTTTTGACCACTTTTCTTTAAAATTGTTNAACGGTTAAGGAAAAAGAAAAAAACTAAAAATGCATCTGATCAAAAGATGATTATACCTAAAATCTAGTGGCTGTACCTAATGCACCTTTAAGTCATCAAACGTCGGAAAAAGGTACAATTGTACCTACTTTTTCATCCCTGTTACTTAGTCACTCAGTTACTCACTCACTTACCCAATCATTCACTCACTCAATGACTGACGCATTCACTTATCCAATAACTTACCCAATAACTTACTCATCCGCCCACTCATTTAATCATTGACTCATTTGCTCAATCATACACTTACGCATTTGTAAGAAATATTAGTATGATTTATCGACGATTCTAAAATGGAGTATGGACTTATGACAATTTTGAGACAATTTACCAGAATTCGGAGACGTTCCTCAGAAAAAGTGTTTTATGGTGAAGAATGTTTTTGCCTCTTAAAACACAGCAACTTAAGAGACTCTGAGGACGAACACTCCGCCTCCTACTCATTTAATTTTTTCGTTGTATTGAAAAGCGGTTACATCCACCTGAAAGCAGCCGTCGATGGGTTACTCAATCACGGAGTCGATCTTAATAGACTCAAAAACTTGGGCATCCTTTGCTTAACGCATAAACAGACGGCAGTGTTTATCCGGATCAACTCGGGAATTAACTGCAGCAGATCCGGATTAAGACCGAGTTTTTCGGGATCAAAGCTGCCGTCTGTTTAAGCTTTTAGCCCTCTATCAAAGTAAAACCAAACCAGGGGATGATGGACCTCTCAGAACTGAAGATATCATTCAGATACCTATATACATAAATTGTAAAGCAAAAAACAGTGATCTTCATTGCGATTGGGAATTCTATGAGATCGATTTAGGTATCTATAAATGCTAAATTCAATCCAAAACGTGGAAGGCTGTCGTCGGTCGCTTATTCGTAAGAAGTGCTATTCTCTTGAGATACTCGAAAGAGAAGTCTGAAAACTGGAGTTCAGAGGGCAGGAATTGCTTGAGTTTCTTCTCAGAGCACATGCCTATAAACCGTGCTCCGTAAGAAACCACCAATGTAGCTTCAGTGGCATAGGGTAAAGAACTTGAGAACTAGAGCGAAAATGCCACCGGTTTGGGACGATGCGGTTTTTAAAGTTCTTCAAGTCGCTCGAACTAGCTAACATCATTCGTGAGCAACTGCACAGGTCTGTGGGAGTGCCAAGTCGCTACAAGCCTCCCATCTACGCTAGCTCAGTAAGCAGGTGCTATATACCGAAGGCTTCAAAATTTGTGAGAGAGAGATATGTAGATATATATACGCAAGGTAGACCAATCAGCCCCTACTTCTTTCAATTGAATAATCTAGAGAAACGCATGGACCTTTATACATATAAAAAAAAAGGATTCCTCGGAACGAATTTGGCCTCTCGCAGCACGGCTACTTGAAGTTCAATACACTGGAATTTGAACTTTTTTTAATTTTTGGCCTCATATCTTAAGATGCAGAGCTTTTTGTACCTGTACTATCACTTATACAAACATCCTCTACAAGGAGTGAAGGGCAGTAAGGAACCACTGAGGCTGAGGTGCAGTCGATATGTTTACGTGGAAGTTGAACGGAAGAGCTGAAGGAGGAGGATTTTACAGAGAATTATCCCGCTAACGTAAGTTACGCCTACAGATTTCTACAGCGTGTTTCAAGCTGAGATAAAGGAGACTGGCAACGTAATATAAAAATACCGAATAGCGGGATAAATAAGTTTAAACTAACGGTCAAACGGCGATCAGGGCTTTAGGAGTCGCTTATGATATATTCCAAAATTTAAAATTTATGCTAATTTGGGTTTCAGGGCACAGCAAGAGGAAATTGCTTTGACTACCTCCATTATAATTCTGAAGATTTTCTTTTGATAGACTCAGCAAGAGTTGGGTGAAAACCCCGATAGCCAAAGCTTTCAAAGTCATTTTAGCGGATGAAAGATCAGTAAGTGCTCAATGGAGCTTCATAAGCTGACCCACCTCGTAAGTTCATGGTGCTGATAGGAGTCCTGAAATATCACCACTTATCCAATCCGAATAACAAGGCTTAGCCTAGTAATGATAATTTAGTTTTAGATACGGCAACATCTGAAGTAAAACGGTTAACGACTATATTCTGCTCTTTTAACGCTTCAAAAAAGGAGCGAAGTGGCAATTCGTCCGAATATTATTTGATGAATATGTATCTGTTTTTGCGCAAACTTTTATTATTAATATTTCTTATATATTTATGTGTACCGGACTATCTTTGGACCACGGAAACCGGTTTCGAGTATCCTTATCTTTGGGAAATATGCTTACTTCGAAGGGGGTCCCATACTGATTCGGTTATGTGGGTCATGGTTACGTATCCTCCAAATTTTTTATATGACAATTGAAGTCCGATTGTTTCTTTCTTCAAAAATTACCCTTAGTTAAAAATGTAATCAGCAAATATGCTTCAATTAAAAAGGGTTTACCTAACCCTTTCCGGTGAACTTAACCCATCCACCAAAAACCGATAATATTAATCGACTCGGATCATCTCTAATGCATACATAAAAACTCCTATTGGGCACATGCATATACATATATGTATGTATGTACCATTCCAGTCATATGCTTGTATAAGTACGCTGCATGGTGCGCTCGCCTTTGCCCTTGCTACTTGCCGCTTGCAACAACGGCTGTCATTGCCAGCAACCAGTAGATAGTTGCGCCAACTGTTTTTGCCCCTTTTAGCTGTAATTTTACTTTTGTTTTGCTGCTATTGTTCTTATTGTCCCTATTTTTTGCATTAGTTCAGCTTCATATACTCCCATTTTAAGTAACTTTATTCGCATATTCGCTTAGATTTTTTTGTTAGTTTTGTTATTAATTGTACATATGTATGTAAGTATCTATTTGATTTCTTAGGTGCAGTAATGAGATTTATAAGGAAAGGCAAATTGAGTGTGAATTTAGAAGCAATAAAAGTTGCATACAAATTTCACTTAGAAATTCACTTTTTCATTATGTTCTTCTATGCACATTCTTATGAACACTTTGGGGTATGACTATCTCTCGCATACGCGACGTGATTTACCGCCAAGATCGTGTGATTTGAAACCGCTAAACTTTTTCTTGTGGGGTTTTATTAAGTCGCAGTTCTATCTATGCCAATAAGCATATTTAACATAACCCAGGCCATCCCGCAAATTCAGCCAGATCACTCGGATTCGTGTCACCATAAGAAGCCGTAGCGGACATTTAAAATAATGGCATATGTGGGCATTCTATATCACAGTTTGTAATCCTTTAGAGAACCGACCAGTTCCACTTCTTACAATAGCCGAAAAACGGAGGATATATATAACTAAATAAACCTAATAAACCACGTCGAGTTTTAACTCTACGATAGCAATACAAGGTGTAAAAGTATTGGTCTTCAATTGAGAAAAAAGTTGAGAAGGAGATCAGTGTTCTGAAAATGGATACTATTACTCATGGGAGAAATATTTTCAGTTGCAAAATGCAACTCAGCGTTACTTTCTACATACATACATACATATCACACCTTCAAAATGTCACAACTCAAAATGATACGTTTGTCTATTTCTTAGCACATGATAATCATATGGGCAGGGCGACTTTACCTTAGGTTTTTTTTAACAAATTATAACAAATATTTGCTCCAGCTTTTGCTGAAAGGTAAAAGTTCTGCGAACATTTTTAGCGCATAATCTCAATAAAGCCAAATTTGGAGTGGTGACCTTTAGACTCGATGTCTTGTATGTATATGCAATGTATAAACATAATCAGGCATCATCTTTGTTATTTCTTTTTGGACCCCAGTCGAAGTTTGAATATATCTGCAAACGATTAGACTAAGCGATTATTTACTCCAATTATTCATGTTCCATTACTTTATCAAAATAATATTTTTTTTTATTCAATTTGTTGTATGTTAAGAAAAATTTTCCTAATTTACTTCTACTGATAACTACGAGACTAATCGTCATATCACAACCAATTCTCCAATGTCTCCATTTCACTACTCCAAAATGTACTTTTTCACAACAAATGCATTAAAAATTATTGACAAAAGATAAGCAATGCTAAAACAGTGGCAACAATAAATAAATAAAAACTCAAAACAAATTAAGGCACATAAATAATAAATTAAAAAAAAACATGCAATATGTGTGGAAAGAATAGCAACAACAAAACAACACCAATTATTGAGACACATTTGGACGACGCGTTGCATATAGTACACCAACATGAGCATACATTAGCACATATGAACATAAATAAATTGAAATCACTTAAAATGCATTTTTACTTCCTTGTTGACATTTCTGGGTCAGCGACCCAAAGGCAAATCGGCAAGCAGAATTAAGCTGAACTCACACTCCGGCACACTGCAGAGCCTAGAGGAAGGAGGAGAAACGTACATACATATGTATGTATGTATGTAAGTATGTATATAGATTTCAAGTACATACATACATAGGGCGGGATGTGGGCTACGTGAAGTCTCAATGCGCCAGCGTTTGCGCGTGGAGTATGTAGAACAGTTGGCACATTCAGTCGAAGCAAATCATAAATGAGGCAATTTGCGGACAGCCTGACTGGCGAGAGTGTAAACAATTTATTTTAAATATGGGCACGCACTAAAGCAACAATAAAAAATAACGAACAACATTAACATTGGCAACAATATTAAACGAGAATGGAGCATAATAACAACAACAACATCTCATAAAGAACAATAAAAAAAAGCTAGAAAACAACGAATGCAGCAACAATAAACAAAATAATAACAAGAGCACAAAATTATCAAGACACTCGCAAGAGCAAGGAAAAAAAATAACGACAACAAAAAGCTAAGTTCCATTAGGAGTTGCGGCTGCAGTAACAATTGTTGACAACAAAGTTAGAGTAGTTCTTGTTGCGACGTACAATTGGCGAACAATTGTTTATTACACAATTGCCGGACGATATAGTGTATGGAACTAAATAGTAGCACTAGCAACAATAATAATAACATCATAGAAATGTTCCAATAATTTAACATATTAGGCATTGGCAATTGTTGTACAAGGGTGGGCTTAACCGATGCGACAAGCCAACGTTGTTCCATAAATCGAAATGTCTATCGTATGGTATTGGTAATGGTAATGGTATTGGTAATGATAATAGTATTGGTAAGTCTAATTGCAATGGTTATGGTAATGGTTATTATAAATTTAATGGTTATGATAATGGTTATGGTAGTATGGTAAAACAATGGTATAGAAGCGGTAATTGAAGTAATGGTATGTATTTAGAATGGTGGTATAGTTGGTAAGTAGTAAGCTCACGGATAATAGTTTTGGATAAAGGTATTGGCTATAATAATTGTAATGGTAATTGTAATGGTAAAGTAGTGGCAAGGAAATGGTAATTATAATAGTAATGGTAATAATATTTTAATAGATAATGCTAATGGCAAACGCGGCAGTAGTGCTAGTGTTATAGCAATAGTAATGGTAGTGACAATGGTTAGCAATGGTTATATATTAAAAGATCTCATTTTGTGGCACATAAAAAAAAAAATTTAAACCAACAATTCGGCAATCTTTGGGACCACCCTCGCACTCAATAGCGACAACACGCGACCAATTTATTAACGACGAGTGCAAAAAATTACGCACGCGCTTAATTTACGCACAATTGTTGTTGCTTTTTGATGTTCTATTTATTGTTACATTTTCTTGTGTTATTGCTACTTTACTCCTTGCAATTTATCATAATTGCAGCGACACTGTCCAACAACAATTTTTTTTTTGCACTCAACTTGCACTACTACATACATATGTACATACTTGCTACACCAAAAAGGCAAACGCACAGTTTCAACTTAACAGCAACTTTAAATTACCAGTAGTACGAGTACGAAGTAAAGTAAAGTAAGTATCTAGTAGATAGAAAATTGTACTCACAGTAGACTGAAAATTCAATTTAATTCATGTCGCATTTATTAGTTTTATTAATAAAATGCATTAGCACAAATGTGCAACAATAGATAATTGTGTCATCAAGACTTACTACGAGTCCATGCGCACAATAATGCACCGCATATGGGCAACAATAACAACTAGCAACAAGCAGCGTGTCTGCAATTTACGCGCCAATTGTGCATGGTTTAAGCGCGCCAAAACATGCTGGATACGTTACTGTAACGTACATAAACGCATACATACATACACACTCTGCAGGGAACTCAACTAACTACAAATGCAGCATAAGTTCACTATTTTGAAACTAGGGCTGACTACGACTCGACTAATTTACCTGAAGATATCACAAAATAAGTTAGTTTGTTTTAAGTAAACTACAAACTGGTTTTTTATAAGTTGACTTGTAGTGTACTAATTAATATACTGTTTTTGATACTCTTGGTTATTATACTTATTTTAGATTAACCTAATGCATGTTAATAGCATAATACAAATACATGCTACCTAAATAGTTATCTATTATTTGGCACACTAAAAGTGAACTTAATAATAGCCGATTTGTAGTTTGCTGACTTTTTTTGTGAAATCATTATGTTAAAGTAAATACGCAGTTGAAAGCAACGTAAAGTAGTCGAACAGTGAACTTATAGTGCATTTATAGTTAGTTGAGCTCTCTACAGGGTATGTGCATATTTCTTCGGCTTAACCCTGCATGGCGTTGAAACCAATTAAAAGTTAACCGTAGTAGGTGGGTCAAAAGTTGGCTATTTTAGTAGTCAACCAAGAAATCGCCGGCAGGGTATGTACACAAAAATACGTACATACATATATGGAATTACCAGAACCTTTAATATGTTACTTAAATAAATGATAATATTAAATTAATTTCGAACTCGTAACACAAAAAATTATTGCAAGGTGTCTTCAGTTTTCACAGCTCAATGAGCGCGAATACCTTGTTAAACCTTTGGAGTTAAATAGCATCTGAGCCTAACCTGCCTACATCCTACACATTTCTGAGTCATGGTTATGGTGATGAAAGGCTAGTTCTTCACGTCCATTGCACCGCCACCAAATTTGATCTGTAGTTGTTTAGTAAACACAAGAATTTTATTAACACCTGCTACGAAATCGGCATTGGGTCGATATCGCTGACCGCATTGTCGTTTTAAAATAGAGTTGTCAAACTATCGATGGCACTATCGAGAGTATCGATAGTTTCAATTTTTTTAGACTATCAATACTCAGGACTATCGATCACCTCTACCAATTATTTTAAAATTATTTAAATTTTTTAATTTGCATTAAAATCTTTGTTTTTTAGTGTGATGCCGACGTCATATTCAAATATCCGCGCATTTAGGCCAAAATACATACATATGTTAATCGTAAATCCTGTTTTGTTGTATAACTTGTGTTTATTTTTGAACTTTCTAAAAAGAGAAGTATTTTGGCTAAGCATTTACTTAATTTTGAATGACCATAACTTTTATAAGATAATATTTATTTCACTATGATCCTGTAAAAACAAANTATAACTTGTGTTTATTTTTGAACTTTCTAAAAAGAGAAGTATTTTGGCTAAGCATTTACTTAATTTTGAATGACCATAACTTTTATAAGATAATATTTATTTCACTATGATCCTGTAAAAACAAAGCAACCGAACTGATTTAGCGCTATCGATAGTGCTATCGATAGTTTTTTTTTTTTGAGACTATCGTGAATATTGATAGTTTTTCTGAAAACTATCAAAACTATCGATGGTGTGACTATCGATAGTTTGACACCTCTATTTTAAAATCTGACTCTGCGGAGAACTAGTGTTGGGCGGGTTGTAATAGGTGTTCCATTGATTCCTGTTTTTCACCACAGAACCTGCAGATGCCTGTACTGCAGAGGCCAATCATATGCATGCACATATAGCGGCCTGTTAGTGCTCCACACAGTGTTTTTAGGTTTTTCCTACTTAGCATGAGCGCTGATTGAGCTATTTTTTTTCACTGAAGCATAGAAATTTTTTTGAGCGATGGTATCCCTCTAACTTATCCCAATTGCTAGCACTGCAGGATATTACCCACTTGTTGAGGTCCCTCTTGTTATCATTGTGGTTGAATCCAAGGAATGGGCTGGGCCCACAAAGGGTGTGTCTGCCCCGGTTTTAACTTGAAATCCGCTCTCAGCCCTCATGATCAGGCACCCAGATTGAGGACACCTTATTTTGGGCGGCTATCTAGAGCTTTGCTGAGAAATTGTCAGGCATTTTTCTACGAAATGGTCAAATGTCTAAATCTCTCGTCTGTAAATGTCATAGATATGAAGACAAATTTTAAGAGGAACACCCTACGTTCGGCAAAAAAGAAATCTAAACTGCCTCGCGGAAATACTCAATACCCAAGGGTGTACTGTGAACTTTTCTCAGTACGTTCTAGTATACTTAAAAGAGTTTAGTCTGAATGAACTAGGATGTTGCTATTTTCTTAGACAGCCAGGCGGTAATGAAGACAGTTGGCTCGGTAAGCATCGCTTATTAGCTGGTAGGCATATACTTGTATATTTGCTCTTAATTAGAAGTAGGCGAACTAGTCCGAAATGGATCACCTCTGAATCACCCAGTAACAGGAAATATTATTTTATCTCTGTTCTAAGTATGTCAGAGATGGGACCCTATCTCTCAGCACTGTCAAGATACTGCAGTGTCTGTAGGATATTCTGTACTTAGAACTGGATCACAACACTTTTGTGGTAGCTGTGAGCTACAGAAAGCAAAAGAAACGTTAAAGCATCTCCCGGGCATGCTTTGTGCTAAATAGTTAATGAACTTGCCACATCTATCAACCAGATGACAATATATGTATGTATCTACATAAGATATTTTTTTAATATTCACAATTTTTATCAAGTAAAAGTTTGTTTCGTTAGTTTTTTATAAAAATACCGGGAAATACCCGACGTGCTTCATTGCTCGTATGGCGTCATTTACAAAATATAAAAAAGATTTAGAGATCTTCTCAAATAAATTTTCGTTTTATAAATCATTTTTATTTTTTATGAGTGTGGGTGTTATCTAATATATATTTGAAGGTATTTAGAAAGTATGTAAGTTCTCAACTTTCTCCAAGAAATGTAATCTATAACCTTATAACTCGAGTTTATATATCGCGCACTTTCCTCAGAGCTGGACAAATTCAATATTTATACGTGCGTTTATTTATGCTGGTTTAACGTCGCTCAACAAAAGGCTGGTAGATTTCTTCTTCGCAGGCGTGTTATATTTATTGTGTTGCACAAACCACTTGCCAGTGGTATCAATTTAACTTAATTAAATCATTCAAGGAGCAGGCAATAAAAAAAATTCAAAGAAAATGTTTACAGTAAACTATTTTACATCTCTTTGGTTTGATACCCATTTTGCAATATTTAGTTTATCTTATAAATTAAATTAAATTAAAATTCTCAAACAGGTGGCAACCTTCCACAAAAATATTTTCAGCTGTAAGCCTTCTTAAGCCTCTTTCTTTTGACAGTTTTATTGCAATATTTACTTTATCTTATCAATTTGTTTAAACTGTAATTTTCAAACAGGTGGCAACTTAAATTAATTTTTTTTGTTTTAAGTTAGACCTCTAGCAATACAGCGGTGAAAACTGCATTCGATTCCATGCATTAGTTTTCCAGTGATGCGCTTACAAACATATACACAGTCAGACAGACAAACATTTTTAAAGTTTTTCATTTAGTTTATGTTGCTCTAATAAAGACTACCCCATATTAATTTTTCTTTAATATCTATAATGTACAGACATATGTTTAGATTGCTCACGCTTTAAAGTTGCTCAAAGTTTTAAAGTTGCTTTAGAAAAAGTTTTCGTCAAGATTTCGAACTTTCTCATCCGCATCTTTAGAAAAGTTCCGGGTACACAATTTTCCAGCTCTTAATATTAGTAACTATTATAAAATGCAAGTTTCGACGGCTGAGAATTCGCCTTATTTTTTAATAATTTTTTATGCTAAAAAATTCATTAAAAATTAAAAATCGGAATCTTTAGACAGATTTTCGCACTGTTTCCATAAAAATACAAATTTTTTATGGAATAAAATATGAAAGATCGCCTTAAAAGTTTTTGCAAAAAATCTACGCTAGTTTCCATAAATATATCTATGTATGAATAAAACCGCAAATTTCTTCAGCAAAAACAGTTATTAAAAATCAACTCGATTTTAAGCCGCTTGAAACTTGTACTTTATTATACCCAAATTGCATAGGCTATAAAAGTGAAGATTATACAGTTCCAAGTTTTGATGAAAATTTGTTAAAATTATTTAAATTTTTTAAAGCAGATTTATATATTTTTTGCAAAATATTTTTAGTAAAAAAACAAAAAAAAAATCAATATGGAAAACGTTGCGAATACTAAACAAAAATCAAAATTTAAACGCCACTGTAAAAATTGTAAAAATGTAAAAATGCCCAATTATTTATTAAACCACCTTCTATCACTAACTATCTGTTATAAGACCCCTAAGAGCCCAAAAAAAATGCAATGGAGGGATCCATAAGAAACCGCTAGTATTAAAAAAGAGTTATGCTATAAACTATTTGGTATTATTACTGGCAGTCATCTGAAGAGAAACAAAATTTTCTATGAAAACTAATTTTTTCAGCATATAAAATACGTGTAAAACTTTAAGCGCTTTGGGTGACCTCTTAAAATTTTTTTATTTCAAAATAAAAAAAAACTGAATAATTTTATTTCGGTATGAGGGCATTAAAATTCCGATTTTACTTTTTCACATGCATTTTTGGACCACCATAATATACATACATACATATCACACACGTTCTTAAAAAGCGTATAAATTCAAAATTTGTTATTTTTGACATTATTTACCTAAAATATTCACAGACCGAATATCTACCTTGCAGCAACAGCTGAAGCAAAACTTTGTTGTAATTTGATGAAACTTCAAAGTCTGCCTTGTCCATTTGATTAACATCTATGTATTAAGAAAATTGTTTGGGTTTTCTGAGACTGGCAATTTTTAAGGTAATATACTTTTGAAAAACGTGTGCGATATGTATATGTATAAGTGCATATATACTTTACATATTTTTGCCAATGATTTACCTTAACGAAATGTTGAACAAATGGGGAAAAAATCTAAAGCCAGTTGGAGTAGGTACCACTAATAAGGTCAACGATTTATTATAAAAGCATTTTTGATTGGTTTAGTTTAAGAATCAACCCTTTATGAGGACAATTTTTTTCTTCATATATACATGTTTCTCATAATTATAGCCCTTACCTTTTTTACCACCAAAAAATGCATGTTTATGCATGTTTGCCACAAATTACTGCAACCGCATGCAACTGAGTGCCTCAAGAAAAAAAAACACCTTAATAAACTTAAAAAATGATTCAAAAAACTGCAAATGCACTCACTTGCACACCGGGCAACCCCAATTTACAAATTGTGCAGCGGAGATGTGTTTGCTTGGCATACATACGTCCGGCAACGGAAGCAACAACCAAACGCTAGCGCAACCACAAGCCATCATCAACAAGCGCAGCATCCCATACAACATCCAACTGATGAAAGCCTGAAAAAAGGGTTCGGAGTGCGCTTGCAAGCTCAAAATCGTCTGCTACCTTTTCATTATCTTTATGTGTATGTGCGCACATTAAAATGTAGGTTGACTGTTGGCCTTTTGTTTTTGCGGGTAGCTAGTTGGTGGATTCGTTCCTTTGTACTCCAAATCATGTATGTAGGCATTGTGGCTTTTTTTGTTGACTTAATTTGAATTGATTTCCCTTATTTCTTAACCCTTTTTATGGAAGGTGTTGATATGTTTTTGTAGTTCTTGCTTTGCGTGTATTTTTTTATGCTGTGCATGTTGAAACATGTTTTGTTTTGCCTTTTACTTTTTATTTCTTATTCACTTTTTTCCTCCTTTTATTTTTATGACTTTTCCCTGGTTCTTATACAGAAAAAGTGATTTCTCAACTTGGCGCAATTATTGCATCAGCCTACAGTATAACAAATGCTGAAAGCATAAATGTATGATAAGATGAGCATACATTGCATTGGTATAGGTTTTTATGAATACCCAGTAGGAAATTTTTCAGCTGATATATAATTTTTTAAGCATCGAAAATATGTGATTTTGTTTATTCCGGCGCGAAAGTTTTATAAAAAAGCTACCTTCCAACCAACTTCATGGTGTAAAGCTCTTTTGACAGAGAGCACTTGTATATCATTTTGCGCGCGCTGCTCCAACTATCGCAATAGCTAATTAAGCAAAGCACTTTGGGGTTGCAGTCTTCGGGGAGAGGAATTTTTGTCTTCGTTTTTATTTACTTATTTTTTCTTTGATTTAACTTTGTTTTACTTTATTTATTTTATTGATTTAAGCAGAAAAGTATTTTATTTTAAATATTATTTAATATTAAGAAACATTACTCATTTTTTTTAATTCAATATTTTTTTCTTTTTACTTTAATATCCTTTATTTTTTAGATTTTTTTTAAAGAACATTTGTTTAGTATTTTTTATATATTTTTTTCTTTCTATTATAAATTTTTAGATTGTTATTTTAAAAGAAAAAAATATTTTCTTTATTTAATTAGATTTTTAATTTAATTTTGTTTTAATTTTTTAAAAAGAAATATATTTTTTATATTATTTAATTTTTAGATCCATATGCTTTTAAATTTTTTATTTTTTTATTTTATTTGTTTCTTTTTCAATTTTATTTTCCTTTAATTTTTAGTTTTGATTGTTTTCGAAAGAATTTTTTTCTTTTAATTTAATTTAACTTTTAGAAAACTTATTGCTAAGGGACAAACAGAATACCGCAAAGACGTCTCATAGTAAACATAGTCCAAACCTTTCAGAACCAATTAATTTACCTATAGGGTGTGCGTGAACATATGTACATATTTATGCACGTATGTACATTTCAATGTCTTTAAAAAGCGTAAGTTGAGCCTTCAGCAAATGAAGTAGTGAGCTTCATGTTCAACTCACTACATAATCAAGTATCGACATGATAAAAAAAAAACAAATCGAGCTTTATTAGCTGCCGGCAAGATAAGCTATGATGGAGGCTTGACGGACGGGATTTGCTATATACTTATGCATGCGTTAACATACTTATAGTAGATTTCTAATATTGTTTGATATCAAGCTGTAGTTTTCTTCGGACAAATTTACTTGTTTTATTTGTGAACCTCTCTTATTTTCTTCATAAAATTTTAAGAGTAAAAGTTGTTAAAATAAGAGCATTTATGCTATGACATAATGACATGCAATTATTCTGTGTTGTAGTATTCTTTGTAGTTTGGCGTTTTGAGATGATTTCACAACGAAATATTTGTATGAAGTAATAACGAAAATTTAAGGAGCAAGAAGATGCCCAAAATATCGCTAATTAAAAAACACACAAATAAATGATTTCTTTATATTTATAAACAACGATTTTAGCAATGAACATGATGTTTTCCCGAAAGCAGTTTCGCCTAGTAGCTTTCCACATCTAATAAATGAGTTTTATATAAACAAATCTTAGATTGCGTGGTCGAAGCACCTTGGGAGAGATTCAGTAAGCGACAATTTTCGGATCGCTATCGCATTTTTTTACGCATGATATGATATTTTTGAGTCAAAAAGTTCGATGGCGATCCGAAAATTGACGCTAACTGGTTACAGAATCTCCCCCTTGGATTCTATCGAACCACCTGGATTCACTGATGAATTCATCGACTTCACATCGAATAAATAAATACAAACCGCATTTTCCAGATATTTTACTCATTTTCTAATCGATATACATACGTATGTATCTACATAAATTCGTTGGTGAATTTGTTTTCCTATTTTCCATCTTCTTCCCAGCTGGTCGAAAACTAGCTCGCTGAGCGCGCCTGGGCCATATAAATCTCTTGGTCCAGATGGCATTTATTCAAGCCTTGCGCCACTAGACAGATTATTGAGAGTAAGTAACTTATTTGAACACATTCACATGGTATTTACACCCAAATTGGGGGAAAAACTCGGCACAACTCCAGCGGCGGAACTAGGAGACAGTAAGCAAGCAGTGATCGCCCCTACTATGGACACTGGTTGTTGACGAACTCCTGGAAAAGCTAAATGGCAGTTGATTTATATGAATACGCAGATGACTTATCATCTACTTCATTGGCTAGCAAGAGGTCACTGTTTTCTCCAAATTGCAAGCTGCGCTCAGATTAACGAAAGGCATTGTCAATTAACCCACTAAAGTTCACCGTTGTCCCATTTACCAAAAAAATGAAAGTCAATTTGACTAGACCGACATTGGCAGGGACAGAAATTGATTTCTCAGAACAAACAAAGGGCTCAATTGGAGCTCACATCTTTCGAAAGTTACCAACAGGGCTACAGAAACTTCATGGTAAAACTTGCAAATATCAATTCTGACTGAAAAGGAGGCCTGCTGGAGCGCTCCGTGGGTGCCTAATGTACCAAGTTCAAAGATATCATG
Source organism: Rhagoletis zephyria (assembly GCF_001687245.7). Taxonomy (NCBI): domain Eukaryota; kingdom Metazoa; phylum Arthropoda; class Insecta; order Diptera; family Tephritidae; genus Rhagoletis; species Rhagoletis zephyria. Next base: position 111,290 of record NW_016158525.1, on the reverse strand, counting down.
CTACCTAATTATCCTTTAACAAACACTACAAGGTAAGAATTCCTAAAAGGGACTGTTGTGAAGCGATAATGTGCTCACACCGAACCATATGGCGGGCGTAAGTTTTCGCAAACGAAGTCTGTGTTCGAGAATGTCTTCGGAGAAGGGCAAACGAGACCATAGAAAAAATATATGTCGGATAATCAGGCAGCACCAAAGGCCTTTGACACATTTAGAACGACATCAAGGCTTGTGGACGGTTGTTAAACTGTTATGAACAGCCTAGGGGCCTAAAATAGGAGTAACGCTGTGGAGGGTTCTTGGGCATGAAAAGTTTTAAGGCAACGAAAGGGTGGACTATCTCGCAAAACGTGGACCTCAAATGCGCATGCATGGTCCCGAGCCTTTATGTGGCACATCTAAGGGATACACAGCAGAATTGTTTAGGAGTTGCGCAGAATCTAAGTTTGCTGCCCAATGGCGGAAGTCAAAGGGAATAAGACAACCAAAGAAATTCATAACTCCTCCCAGGGGGAACTCCGAAATATTTCTATTACTTAGCTGGGAAGGTCTTAGGACTCTTACAGGCTATTTAAAGTGGCAGGTCTCTGCCCCTTAAAAATTTGGGTAATAGATAACTCACACGCGACTTATTTTATTCCATTTACACATGTATGTATACTTGTAGCATATAGGATATAAATGTACCTCAACATAAAAATATATCTACAATATAGATTCCACATATATATTTATGTATGCATGTCCATACGTACGTACATATGTAAATTGGTATCTGCTTCTCCATATGCAACGCAGAGTTGCTTCCCGCCATTTTTGTCCCCAAATCACAGCAATCGCATTGCCTTTAAAAACTAATTGTCTACCAAACAATCTCTTACTTTATTCGCTCTCTTAAAAACTTATTTGTACATAAATCTCTTTTATTTTTATGAGTTTTTACTCTGTAAGCAGATTTTTTTGTTTAAGTAAGTATTTTTATATTTGTACATAGATACCTTGGCACCTACTTATGCCATACAATTCTTTGCTCACAAATTATTTAAAGGCAGCAGCTACTAGTCGGTCAGCCGCTGAGATTCCTCTACGCAAGCAAGCGCTGGTAGCAAAACAAAACGGAGGAGAGTAAAAAAATAAAAATAAATTAAAAACAAACACAACACCAAAGAGAAGTGAACCTGAAAGGCAAAAAAAAAATTTATAAAAAAGCAATCAGAAGCAGAAAATGAAAAAATTAAAATAAAAATCAGCAGCAGTAGGCATAGCGCTCACTTCTCTGTTTTGTTTTGCTTCGGCATTCGCCACAGGCCGACTTGCTTGCTTGCTTTATACCACTTTTGTTTCTAGGCTCCCTCTGCAACCAAACGACGACTGAATAGAATTAGTTTCTCTTTCTTCATATGTAGGTGTATAAGTATGTAAATACATATGGATATCAAAATAATTTCCTCTCCAGTTGTTTGCCTCTAGCTATTGCCATTTCTTTAATTTTGTGATTTCTTGAACTTCATGGAGTCCAATGCAATATCTTTGCATACTACTTTGTTGTTGGTTTGACTTTTCGTGGGCCTTAAGATTTATTTTAATTATTTGCTTTGCTTTTGTTTTCGTTGACGTTCTTCTCCCACACATACATATGAATATTTCTTTTGTTGTGTTCTCACTTTTATGTGCCTCATACTTGCATATGTATGTACATATGTACATATGTATATTCAGCAGGACTTTGCATATTCCTGGTGAAGTCCAAACTGTTTCCTTCCTTCAACTGTCTAGTCAATCACAATGAAACTCGATAAAACATGAAAAGTATAAAGCGTTTGTTTGTTATTATTTCATAATTTGCACGGCTGTTCTTGAACTAAGTCAATTCTATCTTATTACATTAAACGAGCAATTCTTTTATATACATATACATATATGTATATCCACAGGGTTCTCGGAAACGGCTCTAACGATTTTGATGAAATTGGGTACACAAATAATGTTTTGAATTTTAAGGTTATCTGAATAGGCAATATCTCCGAGAAGACTCGTATAAGGTTGCCACATATTTGAAATTTGTTACAAATTAATTAAAACATCATAATATAGGTATCAAATGGAAGGTATTTGAATGATCCCTAATTAAAAATATTTTGAATCGCATATTTATTTACTTTTTTTTTTAAAAAAAAGGTAAAATATTACTATTCATGGGTACCAAGAGAAGATTCTTAAACAATGCTTTCCCTATACAGAAAATGTTATGTCTTAGGACAATAGTGTAAGGTTGCCACTTATTTTCGATTCTGCACAATTTATCTAAAACATCGCAATATGAATATCAGAAAATATTTTCCATTAGAGTTGCTCCGCTTTCTTGTAATACAAACTTTTATTTTGTTAATCTCAATCAACATTTTTTATGTATTCATACTTAGTACAAATACTCTCAAGGTGTGTACCATTCATTCCAGCGTATTTCGGAATAGGATTGCCACCTAAAATTTAGAGTAAGGAATTTACTTAATAGATATGGAAATCCTTTTTTATTTATTTATTTCCAAAATATTTTTTTAAAGCTATCCAAATCTTGAAAACTTTAAAAAGTATATGCACTCCGGGCAAAGCTCGGTCAACCTGGTACTAAGTACATAAGAAAGTAAAAAGACCAATATTGCAAGATCTTCGAACATATATGTAAACAGTGTTAGTATCCCGCTCCAGTATTAAATTCTCCTTTTGTTTTCTGTGACCACAAGTTACGGAAAGGTCGATAGCTTACGAGGATAATTTTCTAAGACTTTTAAAAAGTTGCATATGACTCATTGCAGGAGAAACTATGAGGTGCTCCACAATCAAGGTTTCAAAATCCTGATTTAGACTTCTAACAAATTGCAGAAAGGAGATAGGCAATTGGATAAGTCCGGAAAATCCGGTAAGATCTCGAAAAATATCCCCGAAAAAAGTTTTAGAAGATCGGAAAAATGTTGGAAAAAAAATCTGAAAAATCTCAAAATATCCCTAAAAATATGTTAAACATGAAGAATCCACATACTTCTCAAATATTCTAGAAGACACCGGCAAATTTCTCCGGAGAAATTACCAAAAAACGTAAAAACATCACAGAAAAAATCCAAAAATATTCGGAAAAATATGTAAAAAACGAAGAATGCGGTTAAGTCACGATAAAATGTAAAAAACTGCTAAAAGCTCGTCGAAAATCCTAAAAAGAGAAACACTACGATTCCCAAAATTACAGAAAGAAAAAAATTCCTGAAACATCTCTAAAATTCAAGAAAAACCCGAAAAATTTTAATTTTTTCAAAAATATCCCGAAAAGTAAAACCCGACGACCCCGAAACAGTATTTTTTCAGAGCTGGTTCATTCTTGAAGCAAAGACTCAAAAATTTTACAAAATACATAGTATCTGTAAATTGAATTAATGCATGCCACGTATTATGTTGATAGAGGGTCGAAAAATCTGCTGTGCGATTTTTTATGTCGCTTGAGGTCCTAACAGTTCTTAAGTCTGCCCAGCTAAAAAGTATTCCCTTTGAACACCAAAAAGTTATTGTGAAATTCTTATATCAATCGCTACACCCTTTCCAGCTGATCGCCACAGAGTACCATTCTTTCAAACACCTTTTGAGATAACCTACACATATATGTATAAACTCAACTTAACTGGTGTTTCTCTTAACTTCTCACCTATTATAAGACGCTCTAGCAAAATTCTCATAAGAACACCTCACCGCTTCCTTAACCTTTGCGCCTTCTCTTTTTTATTCAACTCAGAATCTTTGTGATCATCTGAGCGTAAGCTACTTATTTAAATTAAAAGAGTGCGCCATACATACATATGAAAATGTAAGAGCGCAAGGTCTTGCATCCTCTTCTGTCTACTGGGATTAGCTGCGATTCTTCGCAGTAATCCCTGTATGCCATAGATATTTAGCAGGTCTTTTGCTTGATAGCTGTTGAGTGGTTCCTCTACTAGCTGGTGCCGCAGCAAGTCAACATTAATACATACAGCCATACATATATACAAGTAAGGGTTGTGTATGTGAGTACCTGAATTAATTTAGTTTTATTTGTTGTTGCAGTTTGCTCAGCTGCTGCAGCCTATCGACTCACCTACTCACATACACATACATACGTATCCAAACACGTGTACTTGCATTCATATGTATACCCTACAGAAAAAAAAGATATAAATTGATGAAAAATAACCCACTTGTAGTAAGCCTCTTTGCGGGATTTCTATAAAATGCATAACTTATAGTTAGCTACAAAAACCCAACTTGAAACTAGTTGACAAGTAATGCAGGAGTAATGCAGCAGATTGTTTTCTTTAAACTCGTTTCTATTTAAATATCAGGCACTTCGCAAATACTATTTTGAATTGAGGACAAATGAAAGGAAGATCGAAATTTAATATTATCAGTTTGAAGTTATGTCTGACGGAGTTCGAATATGGGACCACCTACAGCAGAATATGTAAACTAATATGAATGTAATAAAATAAATAAATAAATAAAAATATTTAGTTTTTCGTATTGATATTTTAGTTACATCAAATGCAGAGGTTACCACCCTTGACTACATCTAATGCAGAGGTAAACCGCCCTTACTATTTCGCGGCCATCGCCATAGAAACATAGCTAGCTTTTGTCAAAGAAAATATACAGATATCAGTGACTTTTAGCTCCTTCCCAATCAACTTAAATTTAGCTTATAGTTAGGATACATTTCCTGCAGGGTATGTATATTTTCTTTTTACATGCGTTTGTATGCGTATTGATTACGCGCTAACTGCCTACCTGTTCGTAGGTGTATGTATCTCAGTTGGATATGTATATGTATGTATATACATACAAATGAAAAAATACATATGCATATTATGCATATGCATTTACATTTGTACATATGTATGTGCGCTTTAGTGAGCTGAGCTGCTGTTCTTGTTTCTAATTGTCGCCGTTGTTGCTGCCGCTGCTGCTGGATCTGCTTCGCGCTCCCACTTCATATGCTCGTTGCATGCAACTGCAGTTCTGCCACTGACTCTTTGATTTTCAATTTTTTTTTTTCTGCTCTACGTTTTTTCCATATTTTCTTCTACTTCTTTATTCATATTCGTTTTTTGTTTGTTTGTGTTTCCTTTTTTTTAACTTTTTTATTCAAATCGACATGCATTGTTGTTGTGAGCTCAGCTCCCTGCTGATTGTTGACGTTGATACTCTCTGCATTATGATTGCGCTATTGCTGTTCTGTGACTGGGACTGTAGCTCTGACTCTTGCTGCAGCCGCTGGTGTCTCCACTTCTAGCCACTTGCAAATAGTTGTTGTTGTTTCACTGACTCTGCCCTGTCGTGCGCTCGCTCATTGGTGCTCTTATTGCTTTTGTTGTTTTCGTTGACGTTGCCGAGCTGGTTCACTGGCTGCCTGCCTGCCTGCTTGCTTTTGACTGACTACTGGCTGGTGTTTTTAAGCGTTCTGACTATGCGTGCGTCGGTGTGAGTGACGGCTACTGACGCTGACGTTGATTCTGCATTGCCTCGTTGTCCGTGTATCGGTAGTAGTCATCGGAACTGCTGCTGTTGCTGTCACCGTCACCGTCGCCGCTGTCGCAGCCCCCGACAATTCAAGAGGAGGTGGCAGAACCTACACCGCGCGCCGACTGCAACGGCAGGCACAGTTGATTGGGAACAACGAAGCGAGTAAGACGTGTTTGTTGGTTGGTGGTTAACACTTTAACACTTTTATTGTGAACACTGTGCTGTACGCCAAAGCGCCAACATAACAACAACAACTTCGCAACGAACAAACAAGCAACCATAAAGTGCATACGTACGTGCGCGCGTGTATGGGTGTGTTTTGTATGCGTAAAGTTCGCGGACTTGTAAAAGTTGAACAGTGCCAAAAAATTAAGAACACAACAATAACAACAAAGAATAAACACAAAACCATTTAAAGACGTTTTAAGTGCTTCTAGTTAATTATATAAAAAAAAATCCGAGTGCATAAATAGGAAGATTGGTGAAAAATTGTTTCGAATTGTATTTTTCGAAAAAAATAAATTGTAACCAAAACAAAACAAAACGTAAGTGTAAGAAAAAAACAAATTTTTCGAGTTTAGATTTGAAAAAATTTCGGAACAAATGTTAAAAGTGTTGTGAGTCCTCAGTTGGTAATTCATTTAGTAAAAGTAAAAAAAAAATTAAATGCTTGTATGACATTACTGCTTTCAACAAAAACAAACCCCGCTAAAGTGTTAGTTTGCACATCAAAAACAAGCGGAAAGTACTTTAAGTTTTTTATGTTAACTTTTTGAGTTTGCGCATTGTTGTTTTCAGCGGAATAAAAAATAAATAAATATGGAGAAAAGTTTTTTAAAATTATAGTCACATTGATTCCAAAATTAAATTTTATTTTTTATGAAAGTTTGTTTTTATAAAATTCGTTAAAATTATGTTAAAAAAATTTCGAATTAAAAAATTTTTAAACAAAAATAAAATTTTTGGTCAAAAAAGTTGTCTAAAATCCTTGAAGTTAAAAAACTTAATTTTAAAAATTATTATTTTTTTAATTAAAGAATAACAATATTGATAATATGAATGTTTAAACTATGCAGCAATAGCGATGATAGCTATACAAAAACTTGTTTTAATAAAATTCTTTAAAATTTAAAAATCCAAAACTCGAAGAATTTTGTTACAATTTGTTTAAATTTAAAAAGGCAAAAAGTGGAAAACTAAAAAAATAATCTTAAACCTAAGTAAATAAAACTGTTCGCCCTAGTTTTGGGTAAAATTTTTTTTATTTTTTTACGAGATATTAATTGCCAAAATAAATTTTAATTGAATAACTTAATTTTTTTCTAAGCAAAACTGAAAAAAAAGAATCTTAATGCAAAGTAAATTAAAATGTTGGCCCTAGTTTTGGGTATTTTTTTATTTTTTGTGAAATATTAATTGCCATAATAAATTTTAATTGCATAACTTAATTTTTTCTAAACACAAAATTGTTAATTAATATTCATGTGGATCTTTTGAGAAATACCGCAATTTTTTTTTAAATTTTATTACAAAAGCTACATATAATTTTAGTCTTTAAAATCAGAATTTTAAAAAATTTTGAAAATTTTCATATTTTTCTTATATTGTCAAATAAAATTTTTAAAACCTGAGTGGTGGTTGAAGGTAAAAAATTCTAAATTTTATTTGTATCACATTTTTATGACTTAATTTTTTCATATGTAAATTATAAAAAAAATATATAAAGCAACGAAAGTTACAAAAACGCTAAAACGCACTAAAATATAAAATCGAAGGTTTTTTTTTTGCACAAAACTAAACTACTAACAATCTAAAATTTGCAAAATAGTTACTCCCAAATATTTTGAAAGGTTTGCGAAAAAACTAAATTTTTATCTAAAACCTTATTATCGAAAATTTCGAAATTTTTTAAAATACTTATGTATGTATATTCAATATGTATTTTCTTCCATTTGCATTCTTCAGCTACTAAGAAACAACTTTTTGAATTCAAAATTAAAAACGTGACATTATTTCACAACTGCACGCAAATGTAACAAACAACTTGCCATGAAGCGCGAAAGTTGATGAAAATTTTACATAAGAATTTGAAAAGGTGAAAGGTACGTACATAAAAACAATCCCGCATTACCGAAAAACTAAAACAAAACAACAACAGTCAGCATACATATTTCCATAACGACACTTTTGCGCGCACAAACCTGCCCGTGTGCAAGATCATACGTGCCTACCCTTAACAGCGCTAATCTCCAACACCCACCCACCCACTCTGATTGCTGCGCAGCGCAACGTCGTCGTTTAGCGTCGTGTGAGTACGTGTGTGTGTGTGTGCAGCAGGTGTGTGCGCATCGCGCACAAACAGCATAACAGCAAGCACAAAAAAACAACAACATTTGACACAACAAAAGATAAAGCGCGAAAAAACTTCAAAGTGCAACGAAAACAATTTTTAAAAAGACAGCCAAAGCCAAAAACAAACAAATAGCAAAAAACTCTGAGCCGCAAAAGGCAAAAAGTAAAATAAAAACATATATTAAATCACAAAATAAAATTATGGCTGTTGTCTTTTATATGCCCGAGGCGGGAGCCGATGACTCTGCATCGAGTGGCGGTCACGGCAGTGCGGGCAGCGGCAGCGCCGCCTCATCGACATCACAATCGCCAAATACGACCACATCGGCCACACAAACGCCCATGCAGAGTCCGCTGTTGACGAGTCCGCACATTGTGATGGCCCTCTGCGAGGCGGTCTATCAATCGTGGAACAGTAAGTCGAATTCAAATTTTTATTTATAATATTTATGACCGTTTTCTCAAGTAACCTGCAACTTTAAAGCTCACTTTATATTTAAAGGTTGCATTAAAATGTATGATTGTATGTAAAGTAAAGCTTTTTGTTATCGGTTTTAAATTGGTTTACACCTAAGAAACATGCATAAGTCAAAAACCGATAATAGAAATGCTTAACTTTAGACATAGCTTTATTTGTTATCCAACCATTAAATATAAAGTGAGCTTTAAAGTTAATGGTTATTGCTTCAGAAAATGGCCCTTAGTATGTATTTTTTAAAGACCGATAAAACTTCAAATAAACCAATTTTAATTTGTTTAGTCGAATCGAGTTTAGCATAGAGATTTTGCAATTAAAAAAACTGCTTTCTTCAACGAAAGTGTCAATACCGAACATTTTTAGACAAGAAATGCATTTATATACCTATATACATTTTTTTCTTTAATGGCATTGCAATTTAAGATAAAAATTTTTTTCTAAAAATATACTTCGTTTGCTCTGCTGTCTATTTTCATTTATTTATTTGTCTTTGTTTCGTATGAGCGCAAACGTAGTAATAATTAAATATTTCCTGCAGGGTATGTCATCAATCTTATCGATTTTTATGTACACCTTACCCTATCCCCAAAATTGGTATGGAAATTTTAATTTCTTTCCTTTGAAAATTCTCTTCTTTCAACCCTTTCATAAGTGTAATCAATTCATAGACTTTCCGCTGCAAAAACTTTGTTATGGAAATTTTTCATAAATAAAAATGACACAGTTGGTAAACCAGAAATTAAATGTCATAATATTTCTATGATTGAGTTAGTTGGTATTTGCAATATTCAGGAAATTTTCCAGAAGTCTAGGTATTTCCCAAAATAATTCATGCGTTGATAGCTTCACAAATATAGAAGGATTAAGAATTTTTTCTTTGTTTGTGAAACTAGCCTGCAATGTAGTTTTAAAAAAGTTTTAAATACATATTTTTGCGGTCTTAGTGTCAAGCAACCTATTTCCATGGTTTCAAAAACCAAAAACCGCATTACATTTTTTTCAAAATCGAAAGTAAAATTTTGGACTTTTTGACCTATGAACAGCTTGTAATGGATTAAAAAAAAGATACAATATACGTTTTCCGTTTGGATTCCTTGACGCAAAAAGAGCAAAAATGCGTGTTTAAAACCTTTGAAAAGCTCATTGCAGACTGTTTTCAGGACAAAAAAATTAACAAATTTAAAACCTTCTACGTTTGAAGGTCGTTTTAAAGGCTTTAGTGATTCTTCTATGTAACGAAACTATTTATTCTGAATTTTTAACCTCAAAAACTTTAAAATACCGTTACAATTATATCGCTATCTCATCTCGTTATCGAAATATTTGATTTTGTCTCTTTTGTGCTAAAGCAGAACACTATGCGTCGTAACAATATTTAAGTATATTCTGCGCCATAGCTTTATGCAATCATATAGGACTGTGAGATATGACTTTACAGCAACTTCTTGTATGTCACTTGTTTAACATTATGTCTGGTAGACTCAAAGCTGTCTCCAGCTTTCCAATCGATACATTAGTGCCATTTTGCCAGACTTCCAGGCCACTTGCTCGCTTTGGTGGATACCACTATTGTATAAACTTATGCAGCTGATATCATGCGGTTGATTATGAATATGCATTTTCATACTTGCCGAATATTTTACATTCCGTTGCTATGGTGGATTGGCTTAGAAAAAAATTAATTTACAATTACTTTACATAGATAATAGTTAGCGCTCGCTTTATGCATCTACTTTGAACATTTTTAAATTCGAATTACGCAGGACCCTTTCTTAATGTTCCAGATAGACTCCACAAAAAACTTTGGACATTATTACTCTAGTACCTCAGGGTCAGGCGGATGTTTAGAATTGTATTGGTGTTATCAATGAAATCTTGCTACCACAGTCAAACCGAGTATAGACTCTCCACCCTGGGGCCAGTAGACGAAACGATGAACACATTCAGTGTAGAAATTACCTATCCTTCTTTTATTTCTTTAGTTAAGGTTTCTTAAAATAAGCAGGAACTGTGATGGTAGAGCAAGATGCACATGATGGTTGTGTGCTCTTATTTGGATTTAGATGCCCACTCGTGGTATTTTCCTTTGCTCTATGTATTAATGTACTTATATGTTGCCATGGTGGTTCAGAAACTATAAACAAAAATATGAAATAAGTATGTATGTGTGTAACTCTATTTGCTCGCATAAAATAAATTTTGACTTTAAAAACTATTCCGTAATTATATAACTTTTTCTTCACCCTCCCAATTTAAGCTTTGTAAATGTTGTAGTATATTTCTACGATAAAATATGAACAATGGTTGCACCACTCGTGTGTAGCAAATCAATAAAGTAAATAATTAAACAAATATAGTAAACAATAGCAGTTAAACGGTGGTAAGCGATAGTAAACAAATCAATGAGTCATTTACTTATATGTAGTTGTTACTGTTATTGTTATTGTAATGAATAGTTGTTCCATATGGTGTTCAAGTCAAGTAGTCGACACTCGAAAGGTAAATAATTTCTGCAAGTAAAGAATTGTAAAGCTGGCTGTCGAACAATGACAAAGAGTGAGGCACTTGGGTTGACGCTTTATTGACAGTTTTACTGTTGGTGATATACAGATATTTTTTTTTGAGCGAAGTGTAAATAATGTGGGTAATATTTTAGTCAAAATGAAATGGATGCAATAATAAAAAAGTCCGTATTCATAATTTAAAAAAAAAAACATATAATAACAATTAATATCAAAAACAAAATTATATCGAAAAAGTTTAAAAACAACATGCATCACTCTTCTTATATTGGTACTATATTTACAACGAAATTATAAAGTATATGGACACCTGAGTGGAAGATCGGAAGACCTAAGTGGAATATCGGTCAAATCTCGGCAGCCAGTTCGAAATATACTTATACAATATATCAGAAAACTTTTCAAGAACGCCCGAAATATTTCAGAATTTGATCGTAGAACGCCCTAACTCAGCTGCCGATTCAAAAACGACCTGTCACAGCACATTTGCAATACATTTTCATTTGAGATAGGGCATTTTTGAACCCAATTCTGAGACAGGATGTTTTTCAATGAAATTCTGAAATAGGGAGTTCTTGAAATGTTTTTTGAGATAGGGAGTTTTCGAACTGACTGCCCGAGATAGGTCGATCTTCCACTAGGTGTCGATATTATATTCTAACACCCAAATTCATAAAAAATAAACAAGACTTTGACTGCTTTATGAATAGACATTTTTTAAGAAAATTTCACTTTATAGAACTCTTTAAATCGATTTTATTTTTTATGAACTAAGCCGTAAGACTCTGCAAAAATATTTCGGAAAAATACTAAGATTTACTTTGGCTGGAAGGTTTATAAAACACCCCAAAAATGAAAATATTTTTCAATAAAATTAGTTATGGTTGTATACAGTATATTTATGTAGCTTTGCTGCCTTGCCTTATGCCTAAGTGCACATTAAGATACCTACCCCATTAGGGATTCGGATACCTTCCTCATTGAAATAGTAAAGAAAATTCGCTTTTTTCGGTTAAGCGCACAAGTTTTCCGTGCAAAGAAGGATGGTCAGCTAAGCAAAATATACTGTATTACATTTTATAACTCCGTAAATTTTTAGCGACTAGATATAGTTAGATGAGATAACTAAGTATTAATTCTTAAACAATCTACTTAACTAAAACAAAGTTTATCACAATGGAAGTAATACTAGTTTTTGCATTTTATTCCTTTTCACTATATCCTATTTCGTTTTATTTATTTTTATTTTTATATATAATTTTTCGCTTTATAATTTAATTTATTTTCCTTTTTTAAATCTTTCTTTTTAATTTTATTTTTAACTATTTTAAATGCATTTTATTTTATTGTATATTATTTTATTTTGCTGTACTTTATTTTGTTTTGTTCCATATTATATTATATTTTAAATTTATTTTTTATATTGTTTATTGTTTTATTTAATTTTGTTTTCAATTTAATAAAATTTTGTTTGATTTTTTTTATTATATTTCATATTATGCTATCTGGTTTTTTCTTATATTTTTTCTTTTTCTTCTATTTTGTTGAAGTAAATTTTATATTTGTTTTTATTATATTTTATTTTTTATAAATTTCAATTTTATTTTAATTTATGCATTTTATTGCACTTTATGTTAATGCATTTCTATTTATTTTATTTTAATTTTCTACTGTTGTTTCATCCTCATTATTTTTTTCTGTTTGTACCTAATTATTTATTGAATTTTTATTTTTTGTTTTTTTTTTTTTAATTTGAATGTTTATCTTCTATTTAATAAAATTTTGTTTTACTATTTTATTTCATTTAACTTTATTATATTTCTTTCTGAATTTTTGTTTTATTTTTTGCTTCTTTATTCTGTGTAAATTTCTTTTATGTCCCAAATTTATTTAATATTATATTTTATTTTTTATTTCTGCATTCCATTTCATTTTATTTTTTTCGAATTTTTATTAATTTTTTTCTTTTTATTCTATTTTATTTCGGTAAAGTAATTTTTTTTCTTCTGTTTTATATATTTTTGGCATTTTGTGTTAAATTTAATTTAATTTTTTTATTTGGTTTATTTTTTCTCTTTTTAATTATTCTTTTGATTTTTTTTTAATTAAATTTTTATTTTATTTGATAACTAATATTTTTTTTTACTAAAATTTGTTTTTATATAATTGTATCTTATTATATTTTATCAGAGTTTTTATTTTATTCATCATATTTTTATTTTATTTATTTTAATTTTACTTTATATTATTTTTTTATTTCAGTTCTTCCTTTTGTATTCTATATTTTTTATTTCGTTTAGTTTTCTTTAATTATTTAATTTAATTTTCTTTAATACGAATTTCCTCTGAAACCTTCGCCCGAACTGTCAAAATGTTAAATATTATTTACCAAGGTTGCTCCACTGAACTAGCAACAAGCAACAATTCTTTGTATAGAAAGAAAAAACGTTCAAAAGAGTAATAAAATAATAATTGCATATAGTAAACAAAAATGGCAATAATTAACCCATAACCACTTGCCATTCTTGCAAACCCACAAAAAAACTTGCAGTGCAACAACACGCCACCTACATGTGAATGTATGTACCTACACACAGATATACTATTTATATGTAGTTATGTCAACCACTGGGTTACGCCAATTTTCGGTTATTAGTAGCTTATCGAACGATTCTACTTAGCTTAGCGGTAGTCAACGGGGCGTTGAAAAATATGGCTAAACAGTTAGACATGTAATTTATTTAGGTGGCGTTTTGTTGAAGGCATATTTGCATAAATGAAAATACATGGATAAAGGCTTGCTTGCAACCTTTTGGATATTTAGACCATTGAACTTTTAGCTATTTGTGTATGTAAATATACACACATATGTATGTATTTATGTCTGTATGTATTTTGGACAGGGCATCGAATGGGTCAAAGAGCGTTAATAATGAATTTGACTGCATGCAAAACTTTTTAAGGTTGCAAACTAAGGTCGAAATGAAAGCATATTATTTTAAACATTTTACAGCTTTTATGTTGCTTCCGTAAACCTGTAACAAATTATTACTTAAGCATGTACATATGTAAATACTTAAAAAATAATCGGAACTGTAAACCTGTGCTAAGTGCTTGACCGAGTTTCTCCTACGACTTGTTGTGTGCGTTTTGAAGTTGTCAGACAAAGGAAGGCCTCCAAATGACGGATGGCTTTTACTTTTTAATGTAACATAAATAGTACCTCACATAATTCGAGTTCCAAGGCACTTTAGGGAATTATTAGGGAAGACAATAGTGTCTTGGGCATATTGGGTTAAGAGCTATCTATAGAGATAAAATAGGCAGTGCCCGTGTTCGACATGCTTGTGATTTTATCTATCTATCCAATATTATGTGCCAAGTTTCTATCTCTCACTACTCACTACCATTACTAAGCGTTGTCTGATATACCAAAACTGCCTGGAGTGCTTAAATCCTTGCATAAACTCCGAAAGGGTTCATTCAAATCAAAATTTTGGTTTACATGGCCCGAAAATTTTTAATTCTGCTATATAATTAGAAGTTAAATAACGAGTAACTTTAATGTGTTTTTAACTATTTAATGTAATCGAGTATTGACTATAAAAACAAAACTATAATTTGAAGCGTTTCGAAATTTTTACATTTTGTATCCTCTGGCTAGCTTTTATTGCCGTTTATGTATGTACACATAACATTTTTATACGACTTATTAATAAAGCACGATTGACGTAAAATATGCTTAGCAGTAATAAATAAGCCCCAGAACTAAATAATGTAATAAAATATTAAAAAAAAATGCAGCAAAAGTCAACACACCCAATTTTATTAGCCGCCTGACCAAGTGACCACCGCATTGGCATTATTTCGGCCAAACCAGCCGCCTCAAATGTCTGCGCTGCACCAAACGGTAACAAGATACTACTTACTTATTTGGTCGTATATGAACGACACACCCGTGCTTTGTATGTGAATAATATGACAAAAACAAAAATAAAGTAAAACGAATTGAAAACAAACAAGCATAAAAAATTTTATTCAAATTGCCATCCCGCAAAGGCACAGCAATAAAAAAAAAACACAATAACGTTGAGTAAAGTAAATCCAGTTTGGCGCGTGCCACAAGCAACAGCAGCCCACTAAAGTGGTCCTACATGTATTATGTGTAACCATATATTGTATTATATATCAGGTATGTATACAGTGGTGGTCAAAAGTGGATGAATGATGTTTCGTATTTAATATTACAATGTTTTTCAAACAAATTTTTTTTTAATATTTTTTCATACAAACATGATTCATGGATTAACAAAAACCATATAAATCACACTCTCAAACTTTATACACAATTTAGAAAAAATCCACAAACTCTTATCTAAATTTCGAGTTTTATAACCAGAATTTTTAAAAATTTGTTTGGAATGCAGTTTTTTTTTGTTGAAGGCGTTTTAATCTTTGTTCCATATGAACATGAAGTTTTTTTGCGAAAAAAATAAAAAAAGTCAAATTTTAAAAGTCAATGCGATTTTTTAGACGCTCAAAACTTGCACTAATTTTACTAAAATTGTAACTGCATACCCACAAAATTAAAAAAAAAATTGGTTAAAAAGCTGTAAATTTAGATAAAAATTTGTTAAATTTTTCTTAACTGTGTACAAAGTTTGCAAGTGTGATTTATGTGGCTTTTGTTAAAGCATGAATCATATTTTTATAAAAAAATTTAAAAAAAATTGGCTTGAAAAACATTGTACATATTAAAAACGAGACACCATTCATCCATTTTTGACCGCCACTGTATATGTATGAATGTAGTACTATTTTTGTATGTAATACTGTGTGCTTGTCTGTACATATGTACAATATACGCACATATAGTATTTACTTATACATATGTATGTTATAAAAAATCTCCAAACGATCGATCGTCTGCGAGCGAACTGTGCGCACTCGCATTCATATTTATGCTGCGTTAACAGCTTTTTGCTTGTGCGATCACATACTTACATACATATTTATAAAGGTTACAGCACCGAAGCTTGCATGTTGCACGTCAATTTGGTTGCAACAAATGATGTGTTTGCTGCCCACGCCCACTTTTAATATTCATTGTGTGACTTATTAAATTTTCTGGATTTTCTTTTTAATTGAAAAAAAAACTTAAATATTTTGAAATATTTAATAATTTTAATTTAAATTGTCGTCATTTGTTAATTAAAATTAGATTTATAAATGTCAAAAAATTAAATCTAAATTATTAAACCCATTTTAGAGTATCAAACTAAAAATTTAAAAGTCACGTAAAAAATTTAATTATATGGAACTGGCGATAAACAATATTATCAACACAATTTAAAAAAATTAAATTATATTTTGTATATAAAATTACAAAATTAAGACAGAAAGATTTATTAAAAAAAATCACTTTAACAAATTCTCAAAAAAAAAATACATATAAGCAATATCTAAACTAAACTTTAGGTTTTTTTTCTTAAATTTATAAAAACTTTTCAACTAAGAAATTTACAAATTTACTAGTTTTATTTTTTTCCTTTAACTTTAAAATAATTTCCATTTTCTTTATTCGGGAAAAAGGTAAATAAAAAATTTTAATTACCAAAAATCAAAATTAATTTTTTAAACATGTAGAATTCAAATGCACAACATTTAAATTTTTCCCAAACAGTTCGCTTGAAATTTCTTTTATGTAAATATTTTTCTAAATAAATTTTTATAAAATGTGGAATTAAAAGTTTTAAACCAAGAAAAAATTGCTTTTTAGAAATAATTTTTTTTTAAATACTTTTTTTTTTTTGGAATGTACAAATTGTACAATATTTAAAAATTTTTGTTTGAAGTGTTATTAATGATAACCATGAAACATGTTTTCAAATATATATTTGAAGAATATGGGATATAAAGGGTTATGTAAATTTAAAAAAAAAATATTGTTATTATCACTTTTATTATTAAAAAAATACACCTACATTTGCACTTTTTATAAATTATTTAATTGAAAATATTTTTAAAACATAAATTTTTTTAAGTAGAACTTAATCGTAAAAAATTTTAAAATTTCAGTTGGAAAATTGTTGGTGTTACCAAACCTTAAAATGTAAATATTTTCTTTAAATTGAAATGTTTTTTAAATAATATTTTTTTTTAATTAGTTAATATTTAAAGAATGCAGAATCAAAATATATTTTTTTGAAACTTATATTCTCAATTTTCACATTTTAAAAATAAAGTTACATACATACTTGTATAATTTTTTATAAAATTATAAATATAAATTTTTTTTATTTTTTATTTTTTATTTGTTTCTTTTTACTTTTTTCATACATTCTTGATACAAACACACCTGTTCAGTATTGTTCTCAATGCGTTGATATTTCTGTGTTCCAGAGCTTCTTTTGTAATTCCATTTTTCTTTGATTTTTTAACGATAGCAAAGTACTTACCTTTTTTTGCAAAATAAATTCGTACTTTAATTTTTTGCCACTTTATCCGCCTCAAAACCAATAGCCAAAAAAAGCACAGTGAATGCCTCCAAAACATAAAAGCATCGAATAATGTTCGCGCTGTGCTCACAAAATTGCATTTATATGCAAGGCGCGCGCACGCGATCGATGTTGTTGTTGCCTTTTCTTTTTTTATAGTTTTACATGCATGGAGATATGTACATACTTGCAAACATATGCACTCAAAAGCCAAAGAACTTTTGCAGGCAACACAACTAGTTAGTTAACTTAGTTGAAGTAAGTAAAAATAAACTAAAAAAATAAAAGATACAAAACCTGCATATAAAAATAAAAAAAAAAAATAAAAAAAGTGTATACATATGTACATACAAACAAAACAAGTCGCGCACTCTAGCTAAAAAATAAAAATCAAGAGTAGCAGCACTACTACGACTGTCTGTAGTAGAAATGGTTGTGGAAGAGGAAGCTCTGCAACTGCAAACAAACTGAATCTGGAAAAACCTGTTTTCACTACAATCGACCACAAGTCAGGTTAGCGTGTGTTGTATACGTTGAGAACATAAAAAAAATAAAAAAATATAAGACATGCCGCAGCAACAGTGAGTGGTTGGCAACAACTGCGCAGCTTATTCGCCTCCTTTATTTTGCTTTTTTTAGCATATGACAGTTTGAGTGCTGATCGCAGGATTACGGATAATCTGCGCAGTTGACGGCGTTAGTTTATTTAGTTTTTGAAAATTCTTGAAAAATCGCCTTGAAAAATTAGTATTTATTTTTAAGTTATTTAGATAGTGAAAAATAGTTACATATATAAAGAAATCTCAAAGATCATTCAACTTACGAAGGAAGATTAGATACATTCTCTTAAATTGCAAAAATTTGTATGAATTTAACAACACAAAGTTTTATAAAATTATATTTTTCAATAAACTAAATTCAGATGATTTGGAACATTTGACATTATACAGAAAAAAGCGAATATCAAAGCGCTGCAGGTAGTACATACATATGTACCTGCATGCATATGTACCTATATGTAGAACGCTATCGTTATTCATACGACATGTACACACTGCTACTCCATATGTACATTAGGTCGGTCCAAAAATGCTTGTTTAAAAAAGTAAAGGCCGAATATTCATTCTCTCACCCCCTATATCGAAAATCAAACCTCCTGTTTTTTTCGAAATCAAAACATATTTAAAGGTCGCTCAAAGCGCTCAAAGTTTTCAAAAATATTTATATGGGGAAAAAAAATTTTCGAAGAAATGGCATACAATTCTTGAAAATCAATATTTTTCGAACCGAAAACTCCGTTTCTCTTCAGGAGACTTCCAGCAGCAGATATTGCAATTTTGACTTTAATTTTTTTTGGACCATCCTAATGCACGTACATACATTAGGCTCTATCAGAAAAAAAGTAAGTGCGCCTGGGCCACTGTGAAACTTACGTTACATACATACGCATTTTGTCTCATGACCAATATACTTACATACATACATCTGCTTTTGCTTAAGGTTATATTTTTTGTTTTTTTTTTCTATCTAGATCCCTACCTCTCCCCTGTTCGTTATAATTACATTTATGTTGTTCTGTTTTCCGTTATCTTCATTCATCCAATAAAATATCGGTAACAAAACCGACAAAAATATCTATAACAAAATCGATGAAAAATTCGATGAAAATTTCTATAGCAAAATCGATAATAGTATTGGCAGCAAAATCTATTAAAAACTCGATAAAAATATCCATAACGAAATCGATAAAAATATAGGTAAAAATATCGATAACAAAATCACTAAAAACTTCGACAACAAAATCGATAAAAATACCCATAACAAAATCGATAAATATAGATAACAAAATCGATAGATATCGATGACAAAATCGACAAATATCGATAAAAATCACCAAATCGATAACAAAATCGATAAATATCGATAACAAAATCCATGAATATCGTAATTTTATCAATAAGTCCCGCAAGTTCCCAGATTGAGTCTCGGCGTCTCTCTCTACATCCTTTCCTCTTTAATTACCTTTATTTTAATCTTTCTTCCCCTATCTTCATCTTCACTTTTATCGGTATCCTCTTCCTACTCTTTGCCTTTACTTTTATGTTTATCATTTTCTTCATCTACATATTCCCTTTCTTTTTTGTCCTTATATGTATAAGTAAAGTGTTTAAATTTACCTTGGTCTTCATTTCTGCCTTTATCTTTACGCATCTTTGTTTTTTTTTCGTTGTTACCTTTGCCTTTATCCTTTTCTTTATCTATGTACGTAGTCACCTTTACTTTCATTCTTGTATTGGTCTTTTTCTAAGTGTTATTCTTTAACCTTTTATTAGCAAATTTTGGTTAAATTTATACCATATGCATACACACATGAAGCAGTTGTTTCAGCCCCAACCATTTCCGTGTGCAATTTCCGTTGAATTTGCCAATTTACTCCTAACCAACCAACCGCTAAAGAAGTTTCACTTCAAAGAGTTCGCCGTATACTTGCGAATCTAAGGTATTTTTGTAGGGCAGTTTATAGAATTTTGGTTTGCGCGCGTAAGTAGGTGTCGCGTTTTTGCACTTTTCGTCATGTTTTCAGCATTTTCAGTCGGAACTTAAAGTGTGATATCTCGTCTCGAGGAGAAAATTTTTTTGTTCCAAACTTCATTGAACTGAATTAGAACGGGGTGCTAGTACTTACCCACCAGATCTCAGATCTTATCACCCTAACGGACGACGATTATATTGGTAAATTAAAGTAAAGGTAGTAAAAGAGAATTAACCGCATTTCCGGATTTTGACTTATACCCGAATATCCGAAGGGATATCCGATTACTGTGAGACAACGAGTTCTTAAAATTTTTAGTTTTGGACTACAGAGTCCTATTTTGATCTCTTCTAAGAGATAATCAAAATTTCAAAAACCAACTTTCTGGAATATATTAAGGTTTTTTTTTTTCAAAATACTAACGTTTTAACTTCACTTCAAAGCAGCCTACAACTGGTGCAAACGTACAAACAATTGTATGGCAGTATATGCATGGCCTTACCATGTTTGCTTGTGGCAATGCTGAGTCATCAAAGTCAACACCATAAACAAAAAAAAACTGCAAAACGCCTACCAAACCACCAACCGCCCAATCCAGTGGTAGGGTCGACAAACCAAATGAACACTCAGCCGAACATACAGCAAACAACAAAACATCATAGGAGTTATTGCCCCACGTGCGCCAACGAGTTGGAAGCTGCTAGCAGCAACCCTTTGTCAATATAATCCCTATGCCGCCGCACACTCTCATTCACAGCTAAGCCTATTCATCCCTACCACCTGTGTTTCTGTGATTTAAAAATCCCAACTGCTTGCTAGCTTTTGTTTCATTGCTTTCTCACTCTCATCTCAAGCGTTTGCTCCATAAATTCTATCGCTCTTCGTTTTAACTCATTTTCTTATCTGCGCCTGTGTGCACTTATAATTTTTCTCGTTGCCTCTATGCTTGTTTTTTTTTGTTTTTGTTTTTTGTTACTCTTTCGGCTAGCATTACTCGCTAGTCGGTATCACTTTTGCTGGCATCCCATTTTCATGTTTACTCTTCATCTTAGGATAGGCTTTGCGGTACTCGTAATCTTCCCTTGCTGCGTTTGCATTACGTAGCTCCTTCAATTATATGTAGGCCTCCTCGAAACTACCCTTTCTGTTGGAAGTTTTTAAAAATAGATAAGATTTTGTTGCTATTTTCTTAATATTTCTCTTGCTCTTTACCAGGGTTGCTGCTTTTATTTACTGCTCTTTCTTTGTTTTTAACTTGGTAACCACAAATATTTTGAGCTTTCCCGCCAGAAGTTATGTTTCCCCATTTTACACCAGTAATTCCCATGGGTCACCTGTTGTGTATGCAAGCTTTTATTTTATTTACTACCTCCATCGTTGAATTTATTTATTGTCCTTGATGACGCATTGCGCAATAGATGTATTTCCTTTCATGGCTTTTACAGTATAGATAAAACAAATACACAAATGCTTTTGAACCAAATAATATTGAACATTGATTTATCGCATATGATATCACCATTAAAGGAGTTTATGTTTGGCTGATATAATTGCAATTTAAGTTGTGTCTAACTGCGAAAAAAATTACCTGGTGAAAATAATTACGGACAAGGAAACAGGAGTCTTTGTGGAAAGACCAAAAGGAAAATTCTAAAAAATGACCATTGGTTCCGTTGCCAGGACAGTTGTGTCTACGCTACCCGAACGAATCTAATTTATAACCGGTCAAGGACTGTTACTTCAGCAACATTCTCCATTCTCCATTCTGGGTTAACTGGAGTAGCAGAGTCTTATCCTCTGCATTGTCTTTTGAGTTGAGTCTTGTGGTAGGAAGCAAAGTTCCTTCCGGTGTAAAAGGATCTAGATGACCTTATTTTTTTTTTTTAGGAAGTTTTATGAAGTTTTAAAGTATCAAATCTCGTAATGAATTTAATGTGCATTCATATCCGTCGGGGCTTGAACACTTTCCTTGTTGATTCAAAACGAGAGTCTTAAAATAGGCCCAATCTGTCAAAATTTAAAAATTCACCGACCAATTCTTTGAAACAAACCATAACTGGGTTTTTCAACATAAGAGCCTTTTCTTTGACTGGGCTACTTGGAGTTCTGACAATCGCTATACTAAATTTTCATCGATGAAATTCTCTTAATGAAAATCAGTGTGGCCTAAAAGTATACAACATGGAAAGGTAGCAGATGCAATGTGTAACCGGCCAATTCTGGCAGTATGAGGAGCATATAACTGGATGTTGCATGTTGTTAGGCGCGCTTGTTATCCTGTTGGAGATTTTTGGCAATCAAACTTAGCGATAGCAAACTTTGGAATCCAAAATATGTATATGCCACCAAACTATATAATCAAACAGAAGTTACTTTTTCCATAGCCACAAAATATGCCACAAAAATTTTATTATAATAAGAAAAAATTTTAAATAAAAAAACAAATAAATTCATATGGTGAATATTTAACATTAGAAGCACTTGTGTGAACGGCTTCCTATAATTAGCACATATTGCATATTTTTGGGATTATTGGCTTATCTTTTCATTCCCTGAAGACTTAGGAAAGCCCGTTAGACAACTTTCACGTTTTAAATATTTATTTTTTTTTAACACAAAGACACAAAACAACGCCGTTTTTCTAGACCAGGTCATTTTCCAAAGATAGTTTCATTTGAATCAAAAAAAAATCGAACTTTAACATTGCGTATGAGTAATATTCTGTTTTGCTTATATTTCATACAAAAAAATTATTACGCATTTTTATTTGACCATTCACAACTTTTTCATTTATCCAGAGATTTTCTTTGTTATTTACTTATGGGCTTATTGCCCTTAAAGGGTTAATGATTTCATAGATTACTGCAAAAACTAAACTACTATTTTGGCAGAACTTTTTAAACCTAAAGCGTATCTTTCTTTCATGGAAATACTACCTAGATTCACTAATCTTCTTAAATCATGGATATTAATCCTTCAGTCTTCATACTCGTAAAAAATGTTCTCTCACCATAGAAAAACAAAGGTATTTCCCCGTACGAATATTACAAAAGTCTTTCACTTAATTCCTGCCTCCAATGACGGTACGTATTTTGTTCAGCAAAAAAATTTACATATTTATTTTATGTGCAATTCAACACCCCTCCCAAATGCCAGTTACTCCCCGATACAGCCAAAAGTACTTCATATTATTACCAACGCCACCACATTTTGAAGTCGTTTACTAATTCTCAGAAAGATGCTTGACTTTAAGCTTTACTTCCTTCCTCACATGCAGCTATCTCACATATGTATGTACATATGTACCTATATAACATATATATTCAAAAACTCTTGCAAATAAAATATCTATGTATTTGTGTACTCGCATGTGTAAGGGCGCTCATTGTTCTTTAACTCCAACCCAAATTCGCACATACTCTTAAGCCACTGCGGGCAATTCTTCATACAATCGGTGTTCAAGGATGCCTAGCACTTCTACCTACATACTTAATGACTCACACACACACATATCCACTGTACTTAAAATAAAGCTCAAAATAAAAAGTAGGTACACTTCACATATTAAAATTGCTGCAATCCCGCGCATTGTTACTGGGCAGTGCCGCCGCAGTACCTAAAATGCTTTGGTGGAATCCACCCCCCTCGCCATAAAAATTTCCATAGAACCACCCAAAAGCATGCGGCCAACCCCTAGCATCAGCACTCACAGCTTGTTGTTAGGCGGCAGCTGCTTTGCGGCTGAAAGTAGGCAGCACCAGCAGCACCAACAGCAGCGACAGCAAGTAGATAAGTAATATAAAAAATTTCTCTACTCGCAAATTCACTGCCTACATTCCGGCGTTTTACCGTTTTTTTTTTTCTCACATTCCATCAGCTTTCTCTGCTTTCGCGCGCATTTTGTTTTGATTTGCATGTTCTTAACATTGAACCCTCCATGCCGAGTGGCACCACTTGCGCTAGCTGAACACACAGATGCGTCTTCTATCGATCGCTAGCTGCTTGTTTATTTCGTTTTGCTGTTGCCAACAGCTGTTTCATTGCCAAGCGTGCGCCTAAAAGTCTGCAAAGCTGTTGGTAGTCGTTGATGGTGGTTATGCTGGGAGAAGTTGGTGCGCGCGCGTCATTTTTGCCGGTTTTGTTTTGCTCAGCAACTTCGCATCGGTAAACGGCCGTGAACCTTGTCGACCCGGTCGTCGTACATGTATACGAATATATTGCTTGTTAGGTGTGTATCTAGGCGCTGAGGCGCGGTGAGGCGTGGCGCAGCTACTTGTTGTGGCTGCAATTGCCACTGCTGCTGTTGTTGCTGGCTCAGCTAGTGTTGGCTCTTTGCCAGGCGAAAAATGGGCGCGTCAGCAACGAGTTCATCAAAACAAATATGGCGGGCGTGCGCTTAGAAACAGCTGTGCGACTGTGGCAAGTAAGTGGGCCTAAACCACAACAACTTTTTTGCAATAAAATTTGCAACTTTCGTTGCGGCAATTTTTTTCTCTATACTCTCAAAGTGCATTCTGCTGTATACACAACTTTGTTGCTATACATTTGTTGCCAAGCCACATCGACCGAGCGCCTCTTTTCCCATTACCGCTTGCATTGCGCCTACAAAATATCAAAGCTGTTACAGTTACAGTACGCCTCGTTGCTTTGTTGTCAGCACCTTTTTTGTCGTCGTCGTTGTTGGTGTTGTTTTTGCTGCTGCTGCTGCTGCTGAGTTGTTGTTTTAGCGGCTTTGTGTCATTGCCATTGCCATTGACTTTGCTACTTGAAAAGCCGCTGCTGCAGCTATGGCATTATACTTGCATATATTCCAGTTTTACTGCTTTCCATTTAGTCGTTTATCTATTTTTTTTGCTGTTTCTTTGCTTCCATGCCTCATTTTCTATTATAGCCTGGCGGCTGGCAACTGCATCACAAACTATGCCTCCATCCAGCCAGCAGAAGTATAAAATGCCTTGTTTTTTTTGGTTGGCATCGCAAGCTTTCGTGTTTGTTGAAGTNTTTTTTTCGCTGTTTCTTTGCTTCCATGCCTCATTTTCTATTATAGCCTGGCGGCTGGCAACTGCATCACAAACTATGCCTCCATCCAGCCAGCATAAGTATTATATCATGCCTTGTTTTTTTTGGTTGGCATCGCAAGCTTTCGTGTTTGTTGAAGTTTTAACGTCGCATTCGCTGTGCTTCGTAACCGTAATGCAAATTTGCATTTAGCTGCGCCACAAACTGCGGCAAGCCAACAGCAGCCGAGAAACGAGTGTCGGAAAATTGCAGTACTCTGCAGCTAAGGTTGCAGCAGCAACGTCCGCAACGACAGCAGTGGCCGTTGTTGCCAAGTCATGCAAAATTTGTTGCTTTGTTATTGTTGTCTTTCGGGTTTTCATCATTTTTGCCTCGCTTGTTACCGTGTTACCGGTCGCTTTTCCGTGCTTTTCCCTCCATTTTTTCTTTCTATTTATTTTTCACATTTTCTACCGCAGCTCCATGCAGCTGAGCCACATTTATGAATATTTGTTAGTCATTGATGCTGTATACATGCACACTTTAATATGTATGTACGTGTATGCAGATATTTCTGCACACAAAAAACTTTCATACAAATGTAGCACGTTTTTGTGTTTGTTGTTGTTATTGTTGTGATGACATTGCTACTTTCAGTCTGTGTATTTGTATTTATATACATATATGGGTACATTAGACCATACCAAAAAAAAAATTCGCCGGTCACCGCTGAGTATGAAGTATTTTTTCTAGGATACTTCGATTTTTTATTTTTTTTTTTTTGCCATACCTTCAGCTTTTACAGCTGGATTTCGCTGTTCTTGTCTCGGGCAAAAACATTTTTTTTTTTGCTTCAAAGTTGATTAACCTCAAGTACCCCGTTCTAGTACTTACACACCAGATCTCAGTTCTGACCACCTACAACATACAATCCTAATGTTAGTAAATTAAGGCTCACCAAAAATCAACAAACTTTTGATATACTTCTTTTGGTTATTCCAGTACAACTATTTAAAAAAAAATATTTACTTATTTCAGGCAAGGGAGTATTTTTTTTTTCGAAATAGACTTGCAAAAATAATGTAGACTCAGCGGTGTACGGCGAACTTTTCTTTGTTTGCTTGTAAGGTGATATGGCCTAATGTACATACATGCTCGTTTATAAATATTTATCACAAGAGGTTTTTTTCATTTTTTGTTTTGTCTACAAACATTCAAATTTGTATATACCTCAGTGTTTTTCAATGTCTCGACCTTTAATTACTTTTTCAGTACCAACTAATAATAACTTCTATTTTTATTATTTAAAAAAAATTCCTAATTAGGCAACCTAAATACGTAGATATTAACATAAGTTTAAGGAGCCATCAATTTTGGGGCATTAAAAAGTGTGACCGAAGTGTGGATCTTAACACAAAATGTAAAATTCAATTTTTCAATACAGAGTGCAAAACGAAAATTTCGGTAAAACACGGATAAGACAAAAAAATACATAAGAGTAAAGTACTTATACTACTGGCAAATGCAGTGGCGGCAGAAATAATAGACTCGTCGTACTTTTAAGATTTTTGTTTTAATTTTTTTTGTAATAAGTTTTGTTGCCCATTCAATTTTAGTACAATAAAGCGCAAGTTTTAATTGGCTACAAAATACCGTTGAATTTTAAGATTTTTTTATGACGTTCTCTAAATTTTTTTTTTTTATATGGAAGATAATAAATACCACCGTCAACAAAAAAATGGTAAAAAANTTAACATGGAGAATGTTACTCATACGCCATGTACATGGCCCTACTCGTATGATAACATACTTTCTTGCTCATATTTCATCCAAATAAATAATTACGCACTTTAATTTTATCATTCACAACTTTTGGCGAACTCACCGGCTATGCCGTTACTTTCAGTACCTTAGTGGCCGCACACACAATAGATCGTTAAGTTTCTTCTCGCGTATTTTATTTATTTTTTTTGATAATATACTCGTGCTGTATTTTTGTTTTGTTTTTGGGTGCTTGCTGGGTGGTTAGCTTTGCTCTTAGCAAAAACTTCCCCGAAAATGTTACGAAATTTCGCAAAAAAATCGGTAAAGCAAGGAAAATAATTTTTTGGAGAATTTTCTTTATTTTTCGTACTGAAATTTCTTTAGGAGTTCGTGTCAAAAAAAATCGTTACAGCAATGAGATACTCCTAAAGATATCGTTAAGATTTCGGGAAATTTGGTTTGCAGGGTATATAAGACAATACATACATACATACGTCTGCAAAAGCGATTCTTAGTAAATTGTCTCGCCTTGGTTGGCTTCTTAGCTTTACTTTTTCCAGTTGAAGTACCGTCTGCAGGAAAAAATATGGCCTCATAAGCATACAAACATGCACGTAAATGTATAATACATATATGTATGTATGTAAGTATACTTAAGTACATACTTACATACATATGTATAAATAGCAATTTTCTACATGAAAAATTGTCAATTTGTTTTTATTATGGCTCAGTTTGCGCGCCAAACTGTCTGGCAAGCAGTTCATCATCAACATCATCCACTGCTCGCCAGCAGTAGTAGTCACCATCAATGCCAAACATTACCTTATTTGTTGGTAGTGGTAGTGATTGTGGCGGTGGCGGTGGCAGTGACGGTGATGATGATGGTGCTGTTGATGACACATGCTTTTGGCATTTTTACACGTTGCACGTGAAGTATAGCAAATGTGCAGCACGAGCGCTGCTTTGCATTTATGTAGTTCTTTTTTCCGCTTGCTGCCAGCACTTTTTGTAGGTTTTTGTTCAAGAAAATGAAAAACTCACAGCAACTACCGGCATTCCTCGGCATTGATGTCACACATATGTATGTACATATTTACACTTGTAATATATGTACATAAGTAATTGCATGTAGATGAGTGTACCTACATAACCTATATGTAGGTACATATGTACTTGTGTATATACATACATTGGTGGATGTGTAATTACAGCAGACACGACAATGTTTTTGTATGCAGTTTGAAGGGCGCTAGTCACCACTTTTTGGTTGTGCTGTACCCATTTTTGTTAATAGAAAAAAAGAAAAATAGTTGAAAAATTAACTGCGTAAAATCTTTGATTATAAAATCATGATTAATGTATTTGAAAGTTATTGCATACTTTATTTTTATACCTTTCATGAGCATGAAATGGTATTATAACTTTGGTCCGATGTTTGTAAGTACCAGAACAAAAAGAGATAGACCCATTAAAATTTATACTTATATGATCAGAACGTCGATCTGAGTTGATTTAGCCATGTCCGTCTGTCCGTCTGTTTGTCTGTCCGTCTGTTTGTATGCAATCTAGTCTCTCAGTTTTCGAGATATCCGGATGAAATTTGGTAGGTGGGTGTATTTTTATAATGTATTAATCATTTGTCGGAACCGGAAGAATCGGACCCCTATAACATATAGCTCCCATACAACTGATTGTTCAGATATAAAATTTTTCGTTATAACTCCTTCATTTATATAGCTAGGAACATGAAATTCCGTACTGTTTTCAATAATTATCAACAGAAAACTTACAGTGAAAATTACAAAGATCGGGTAACTAAAACCTATAGCTCCCATACAACTGATTGTTCAGATATGAGATTTTTCGTTATAATTCATCCATTTATGTAGCTAGGACCATGAAATTTCGCGCTGTTTTCACTCATTATCAACAGAAGACTTACAGTGAAAATAACAAAGATCGGGTCACTATAACCTGCAGCCCCCATACAACTGATTGTTCAGATATGAGGTCTTTTATCATAACTCCTCCATTTATGCAGCTAGGAACATGAAATTTCGCACCATTTTCACTCATTATTAACAGAATACTTACAGTGAAAATAACAAGGATCGGATGACTACAACATATATCTTCCATACATCTGATTGTTCAGATATGGGATTTTACTGTAAAACTCCTTTATTTGAACAGCTAAAACCGATAAATTTCGTAAGATATTTTATAAATAATAATACAAAGTCTACTGAGAAAATCGTCAAAATCTATGCTGTATAAGCTTTATCTCCTGTAGCACTGATTGTTCAGATACCAGTTTTTGCCATATATCTCCTTTATGTAGGAAACTAAACCCAATAAATTGTGTTACCGGTTTACATACCGATCACATAGCAGTGAAAATCACTTAGATTGGTGCCTTATAGAGTATATCGTCCTTACCTCTGATTGTTTAGATGCGATTTTTTATATAAGTATGTAACTATACTCTATCGATGTATGCAGAGGTGTTCAAAAGCAGTAATATGTCAAAGTAAAATTAGCAGATGTTCATGAAAGGTATTAAGCCTTCGGCATAGCCGAAGACAGCGCTGCTCTTATATGTTTTATTTAGGATTAGTTATTTCACCATTTATTACTGCAATTTTTTCATACGACCCTAATTTCTACAGCACAGAAACCCAGCTATTAACTAATCTTTTATCTTATCTATTAAGTGGACACTTCATTAACGAGTTGGATATACTTGACTTCAAAATCAGCTGATAATAATTTATGTAATTAAAAGTGTGTCATACTTATTCATTATCTATATTTTCTAAAGTGCTTATAAGTAAGGCTGAAGTGTTAAATGCAACTTTTAATGACATTGATAAATCCCACCCCCACCTTCATTGGTGAAACTATCTCAACGCAATAAGAGTGATACGGGCCAACTTATCTGCAATGCTTACTAATAAAAAAAAATTTTGGCGCTTACCCTTTCGCATCTTGTGCATCTTTATGTTGTACCAGAGTAGAAATTGATATTCATTTTCTGTATAAATTGTTGAGTAGCCAATCGGTTACTTCTTTAATGATAGCATTCCCTGCCTCGATCACAGCAGCCTAGCGGCTTGAATTAATAGTGTAGAGCTCTTTGCATAAGACACCGCTAAAGATCATACCGCCAAGCATAGATCCTTTCGTGCAACATTTTCCGGTTATTTTCGTGTAAAAGTTTGCTGATCCTTTCATTCGATAAAAAATGATCCTTAATAATTCTTGTTTTCCTTCCTAATAATTCAATTAGAATTTACACATAATTAATCAATCGCAATTTTATTATCAATTACTAAGTACGCATACACATAAAAATGTTTAGGTAAGTATGTATGTACATAAGTAAGTGTGTATTTGCGTTGCAATGAAATTCATTAATATAAATCACGTCTTATCTGCCAGCCGTTAGTCACCGATCTGCGATCGCCAATGCAGCAGATAATTGGTTGTGTAGCGTAGCGCGCGATGCGTCTAAGCAAAAAATAAAACAAAACGAATAGTAAAGCACTGCAAAGTAATTATTAAAACGTAAAAATTTTCAAATAAAACGAAAACAGCAAAAATTACGCTTAGAAGCGAATATAATTGAATATCATTCACACTTTGCTTGGCAGTGCGAAAATTTATGCGCTAATTTTGTACAAAGCGGAATGAGACGAAGAAAGATTAAATACTTAATTGACTAAAGCGCTGGCCAATTGACTGACGCGCTAAAGCACCAAGCGACTGACTGATAGCTATCTATATATAGTTTAACTAACAGATGAATAATCGGAAATATGTATGTTGGTGCGATTAGCTGAGGTAGTAGTGATGAGAGCGAAGAATAGCTAGGGAGAGGACAGAGGTGCACTCGCGCTGTCTTGTATTGTCTTGCGTGAAACGCTCGACTGACCAGCCAAACCAAACAGTGTGTCAGTAAGCCTCTTAGCACTTCGCGCGCGATAATGCGATTAGTAGCAATTGCAATATGTATAACTTTGCGTTCTTAGATTGGAAATCTATACACATGTTGTATATGTGCATGCACATTAGGGTGGCTCAAAAATTCATGGGGGGAAAAAGTAAAGTCGAAATATCGGGCCGTACGCATATAAACTAAGCAATTGATTTGAAGGAATCTAGTAAAAGATCTGAAAATTTAAGAAAAAGTATTTGGACCACGTTAACCGTTTCTAGAATTACTTTTTTAAAGGAAAGGTGGTACCAAATAAAAATATTCATTTTTACAATTTCGCTCAGTGAATTCATAAAATTTTCTTAATATTATAACGCGTTTTTTCTCTAAGTGTAATCTTAAATTTTAATTTGAGAATTGAAGTCGGTTTTGTTTTTTCCTTAAAAATTACTTACTTGTTTATATTAAAAATTGAATTTTTCTGCGTGTTTGGAAGACCCATAAAAAATAGTTAATATTAAAATATTAATATTACAGAATTTGGCGATTCAAAAATATTCGTTTTCAGTGATTCTATATTATTTCTGGGGAAAATGTGTTTTCCCCCTATTAAATACATGGGAAGTTTTGAGCGCTTTCAGCTTTCTCCAAATATTTTTGATTTCAAACAAAAAAAAACAAGGCTATAGTTTTCGATATTGAATAATGCTAGGGTTGAGAACATTAAAATTCCGAAGCTGTTTTTATTTTGTACCACCCTAATGTCCATATGTATAAGTATATAAGCGTTGTAGATATTAATATTTTATTCGCAACGTGCCGATGCGTAACGTAATAAGTAAGTTCAAGTTCAGTGCCCCAACAACTATAGATAATGAGGTTTTTAATAAACAGTGCGCATAAAAAATCAAGCAACAAATAGTAAAAAAGTAATATTAATCAGTTAAAAGTTTTAGTGTCACTAGCTGACAATTTAAAATATTCTATTTTCATGACATTTTTTTGCTCACAGAACATCAAATAGTATCTATATTCTCGTATGTGTTTAGCGCCTTAGGCAGATAGTAACAAAAGCAACAACAATAAGTAAAAATTTAACATACAAGCTATGATGTAAATAAATCGGTATAAGTGTATAAATACAAAATTGTTTTTATAATAGCAATTAAGTACCTTAAATAAAATGCAACTTGTCTAGGGTGAGTTAGGGATCAGTCGTAATGGAGTATTCGGCTTATACCATATTTTTTCTCATTATATGGAAAAAAGGAGGAACTAATTTTGCCATTTTTTGCGCAAACTGAAGTGAAAAAAGGTTTTCTATTCCAATGCTCTCTCTACTATGTATGCCAATGCAGCTCCTGAGAATTGCTTGCATACATATAATCTAATTAAGAAGGAGAAGTGAAAACAATTTTCCTAAACAATCCTTTTTACGCCTCAAAAAATAATAACAAAAAATCTTCCTCGATATCTTTTTGCTTCAAAGCACACCCTAGCGACAATTGAAAATAAATTGCAGGGTTAGATTCCTAAAAACCGACAATCCCCGGAAAGGTCGTTTGATGTTAAAAATGATGGTAAAGATACTCCTCTATGACCACCAACTTTAAAATGAAAATAAAAACGGTTAAAATCACCAACCTGGTAAAACTAAGAAATTAATTTTTCAAGTACAACATACATTTTCAGAAAAACTTGGCTTCAACACTTCCCCAGAAAAAGAAAACCCGAAAATGTTCTACGAGTACAGTGCGATGAGTTGAATACGAATTAGTCTCCTATTTCTCCCATTAAAACTAATTGACTTCTTCTCTTTTTAGAGACTTGTCACAAAATTTTTTTGCTATGCAGATTTTGTATTCAGTTAAGCAACAACAGGCTTTCAATAAGAAGACCGATGACAGCGGGGAATGCAGAGGGTACGCTGCGCGCTATGTTCTTCCGCTATCTCTTAGCCGCATGTAGGCGTTCAAACGGTCACCGGTGAGTTTAATTTAGTCGTGCTGCTAGGCACGTGGGCTATATTTTATACATGTGTATGTATGTACAAGAGTGCAAGCAATTCTGATTGAAACCGATATTTTATTCCATTTAGATTACATATTTATTGCTTTAAGATTTCTTTAGGATAGTCAGAGCAGCACATTTATGCTAGGTAGACTCAATTTTAAGGCCCTTGTATGAGTTCTTATTCAGTTCTTTCAGTTGACCATGTGATGGAACTTCCGTGTTTTCTCAACGAAGAGTTGAGAAATTTGGATGTTCTTCGAATTAAGATCAGCCAAATAATGCAAGAAATAACTATTTAGAAATAATGGACATCCTTTTTCTATGCCATGGCAGCGGAAAAAGGAGTGCCCGACACTATGCCGCTACCACAGAATTCGTTTTTCCATGTAAATCATTCCCGTATAGTATAGGGGTGTATCCCCTCAGGCCTGGGCTTTTTAAGGGGCCTGAAATATCAGAAACTTAACTAGTTATTTTTGTACAATGTAATTGCTCCTTCGAAGAGGTACTGCTGCAGCTTTACTGTAAGAATAAATAGTACACTTATGGTCTGATTATGGCAACTCAACGTAACTTACGACTCTCACTTAAATGGATGTTGCTTATGATTGAACAACCGAAACTTAATGCCACGTCGAAATCTGTTTCATTTTGATTCTCTAAGTTCTAAGTTCCGTTAAGTTGAGTTAAGTTGCCATAATCAGGCTTTTAGACCGTGAAGTGGTTGAAGTACTACTGAGCCAGAGAGTGGCCTTGTTTATGGTTACTAGTACAAACTCGAAGATGCTCCAGTATTCAGGAGGCCATAGGCTGATATTAGTGATAGCTCTTGCGAGTAGATACCACTATCTCTTAAAAAAAAACTGGTTTCAAAGCAGAAAAATTACGCGTAGTATACTCACATAGTGACCACAATTTTCGACTTTCCAAACCTACGGTCTCTCCACGTATGAGCTGCATGCGATCTAATTTCGTTACAGTTCATCCGAAAATTTGATTGGAATAAAATTTAATTAAATATGTGGACTTTCCAAAAGTCGGCCATCAAGCAATGACCCAAAAGGAAAACTTGTGTCAGTCAACCGTTAGATATATAGATACAGTGTACTATTCATAGAAGAAGGAGTGGGGGCTGCAGTATTCCACCCTGAGCGTGAACTTCAGCAGTTATACAAGGTTCCAGACTAATATACCATCTTATAGGAAGCAGTCCATTGGCTGCTGTTATGCGCGATGGCGGTAAAGGAGGTTAACGTCTACTTAGACTGACAGGCGACAATGAGATATCTAGGCAAATACCTTAGTTCACTTTCGATCGCGTCGGTTTTGCTAAACCTAATTAATGTATATTTTGCCACTGAAAAACAATATTTACTTACATATTTCTTAACTCTAAAATGAGCATGTGTTATTTGTAAAAATTTTCATGGTTAGTTGTATGAATTTTAAACAATTTATAAATATATACAAAGAAAAATTAAATAACAAAAACCACAGCTGCTGCTTCTTCAATTGCAATTGCAACATAAAAAATTAGAGTTCTTTGTTCTTCAACGTTGACCACTTATTAAATTTTTAATATACGAGTAGCATGTATTTTGCAGTAATGACTAATGGTTGATGCTTTACTTACTAATAAGAGTGAGTAGCTATTTGACTTTTAAACAGAAGAAATAATAATAACAAGATAAGTATATACACACATACGTACGTACGTTCGTAGGAATGAAAATGCAATAAATATGACAAACAATAGCGGGCATAAATTTTATGCGTCGTCATAACAGAAACAAAAAAAAATATTAGCTACTATAATTAGCATTTAGCGAATAATGAAGTGCGAAGTATGCTGGGTGCAAGCATGGTGGTTTACTATATGCTAGTAGATGAGCACAATGAATGCAAAAAATAGAGGCATGTGTATTAGGGCGGGTCAATTTGTATGGGAGATTTTCTCGACTGTGCGTGTATAGCACAAAAGGATTCTACGTGTAATTCTAAACAAATGTTCGGAAGAAACCATGGGTCTAAAATCAATTTGGAGTTTGCAAAATTGCGACAATAGGATTTTTAGCATTTTGTGTTAAGAATCCATTTCTGCGCTTATCTTTCTCTTAAAACTTTCACCAGAGGGTGCAACATAGAAAATTTTCCCATTTTCTTCTAATTTTTTTTTTCAGTTTGGCAAACTCCAAATGGATTTTAGACCCATGGTTTCTTCGGCAATATGCTTAGAATTACAGATAGACTCCTCCTATGCTATACGCGCATAGTAAAAAAAAAAAATTACCCGCCCTAATGTGCTTACATACATACATATATTCCTGTTGTAGAAAAATAAATTATTCACTGTGCCAGCACTTGTCTAAAGCATATTTTTTTCCTTGAGTACACATTTTTTCTTTGCTACATTCAAGTGGTTGCGGCTGGCGAAGCGTTGCCACATGTGTCACTGCATTCAGACATTGACTTATGATGAGCTTTGTGATGCCATAGCATTTACTTATGTAGACTCCGCATATGCTTGCATAAGTATACATATTTTCTGCTTACACATATTGTAAATGCAAGTATTTTAAGTACCTAAGTTTTTTTTCAAGCTGCAACCTTGGCGTTTATCGTAAGTCGCAACATTGTTGCAAGTTGAAAAAATAGATTCATTTTCCCCTTGGGGTTTTTTTTTTATTAGGCGGCACATAAGTTTTGAATTATGTTGTGTGGTTCAAGTGCTTAGATACTTCGGATATTTCTTCTCTTTATTTTTTTTTTGTTTTCACTATATAGCGCTCTTCACATCACAGACATATCTGTGATTCTTGCAACACTTAGTTTGATATTTTGCCGTGCATCGTTTTGCTACTTTAATTATTATTAAATGCTTTAATTACAACAATTAAGAAGTTAATCAAAAAACCATAAATTTTTTATGTGTTGCGGTGTGGCTGAATTGAAAATAAGAAACTTGAAATATAAAAAGTTGACGGAACATTATCGCAATACAAGCTTTATTGACCTTAAAGCTGCGGACATCAAAAGTAAATCTTGTTAAAACGAATGGCAATTTAAGATCACTGTGGCCTATTACCCAGAAAATGGCTTGAGACTATGTCAAATGCTCCTTTTTTTGAAAAATACTACATCAGTCAGAAGTATTAAACTTCCATCAGGCTTCGACTCATCCGTGAAAAATTTTACTGTTCCCACCCTCGACCCCGCCGTAGCCGAATGGTTAGAGGAGCGTATTACTACTGGGGAGGACCTAGGTTCGATTGTTGGTCCAACAAAAACAAAGTTGCAACGCGGTCTACCCTCAGCAAGTACTTCTGTGTACTTCTGCTATGAAAAAGTTCCTCCTAGAATGAACAGTTTACCTTTCGGAAGCGGCGCAAACTTTTAGGTATGCAAAAAAATGAAGCGCAAACTAGAGGATAAGTTCGACCAAATATTTAACAAAAACCGAGAGCGCCAAATATCCCCCCTTCTTATATAGAGTTGTCAGGAACGAATTCGCAATCCTAAAGAACTTCAGTCTGACCAGACGCTGAATTTGCTTATCCTCCGATTTCCCAGGTCTACTCATCCAGTGATTTAATAGTTGCCTCCGACCGGACGTGGTAATAGGCCCCCTGCAAAATATTTACTTGTGAAATATTTCTCTTTGCACTTTAGAAATGTATGTAAGACGTTCTTTCCAGACCTTACTTTAATGAAAACGTGCCAAGCTTTAGGCAGGTGCACTCGTAGAATTCCATTTCTTATATGGAGGCCAGTCAGTATGTCCAGCATTATTAGTAGAAACGAAAGCTTGCTAATTGACCTTGGGTAAAACATGTGAGCTCTTTTCATTATTAGGGACAAACGTCATTCTGACGGCCCAAGAATTTCTGAAGCTCAGAGAATGTACCAACTTTTCACACTATAAACGAGTTTTTCGCGTCTGCCAGCTAACGATTATCCAGCAGGTCGAAGAGGTAGTGCAAACCTTGTGCCTTGCCTCGACGGATGCTTTCACTGAAGATGCGATGCAAGGCAAATGGGCATCAACGAGAAACTTAAGCGACTTATCGTTGCTCATTGTTCAGATTCCTATCTCATATCTTAAGTAGCCCAAAATATTAGAACTATTCGAAGGAATGCGTGTAAATATGGGGGACTAATGGCACTTCCTATTCTATGGCTTCTCCATGAAACACACCTTACCTTTCTAATTTCGGATTTTAACTTCCCAGTCCACATTTATAGGGTTCTCCGGGCTCAACCAAGGCGCCGATTGTTTGAGTGTCTCAGATAAAAAACTTTTGACAACTACCAGAGGTAGTGTGGGGTAACACATACCGTTACGGTACCTTACAGATTATAAAATTGTAAAGAGCGTATCTGCATGTCGACAATTTTGCCTAGCGAATTTACGAAATACATTGAGTTCTCTTTGAGCCTAACAGCCAGATCTAAACTATTGCAGCCCAAAATAGCACTCACGGGCAAAACTTTTTAAGCTTTCCATATATTTCCTTAGGACGCACAAATAGTAAACACTCTGTCTGAGCGTCACTGATCTATACGCAGAAGCATTTGCTATGAGCAAATTAAATATATCTATGATCCCGAAAGGAATGGTTTATAAGAACCCTTCAGTCCGGGATGCGATATATTCACCCCAAGAAAATCTGATTGATGCCTCGCTGGCAGCAGTAATAAAAGACATTCCTCCAATTTCATATACAGTGAACCACAGAAGTCTGCGTATAGAGATTTGTTCACAATATACATATGCCAAGTTTTTTTATTTTAATTTCTCTTCACTAATTTTTTGTATAAAAACTTAGTTCATATTATAACAAAAAAAAGGAAAGTTCAATAAGTTAGCATAAAAATGTTCAAGTCTCTAATCAGCTTTTTACATTTTGAATATGCAGTTTGTAGCCTATTATTTTGGTACATTTTACCAACCACAAAAGTCTACCTCCAGGGGATTTTTCACAATGTATGCAAATTTTTTTATTTAAATTTCCTTTCCCTAAAATTCATTAAATTTGCATAAAAATTTTCCAAGGCGCTAATAAGCTTTTTTTAATTTTGATTATGCGGTTCTGTAGCCTATTAAATTTTTTTACATTAAAGTACACATACATAGATTTTTGTGCTTCACAATACGCTCATAAATTCAAAAGGTGACCCACCTCATGATTTTGTTGTGTTTGAGGTTCTACAAATTAATTTCCGTGAATTCACATTCATTCACAATACCGATTCCATTTGTTTAATTTTATGTCGGCCAATAAGTTTTCTTTTTTGTTTTTCATTTTGCAATTCATTAGAAAAAGTATTCTCAAACTTTTCTACCATCCATACAAATTAATAATTTTGTGACGATTATCGGCAGTTTATCACCTTACATGAATACCCCTATTGTTAAGTTGACATTCGATTTTCTTCATCCTTTTATAAGTTTCGAATACTTGATTCCAGCGAATCATTGAGTAACAGTAACTATGCGTAATCACACATATTTACCCAAAACTTTTCTTCATGGAATGCTAATTACGCAACCTGATTTAATACTATCGATGAGTCAAAGCATCACTTAGAAAGAAGAATCGAAAGTTCATTTAACTTTCACTTAAGCAAAGAAACATTCACTTATTGCGATATTTTATTGCGGCGACCAACGGATACATATCTAAATATACACTTATTTCTTATTCATGAAATGTTGCCTTATTTGGTACCTTCTTCCAACTTGAGTATTAAAATCTTGATGCTCTCTTTCATAAAATGTATTCACATGCTGCGCTGTTTGAAAAATAATTCAATACATTCAAGAAATCTTAATGAAATCATAAAGGGGAAAAATTGTAACAAAAACATGCGATTCTAACACACAACTTTGGTGCTTTTGCTCACACTCTCTTTCGCTAACTCAACCAAAAAGGTGTTGATGTGACATCACATCGCGTCACATCACATGCCCCCACATTTCGCTTGGGCTTATTGACATTAAAAATTAACCGCTAAACGCTGTCGGCGTCTACGTCACCTCTGGTTACTCACTTCATTGCAAAACATAAAAAAAATGAAACGTAAAAAAATTTGTGCGCCAAAAAATTTCAAATATGTATGTATGTATGTCAAGAGAATAAAATATATAAACAAATAAATAGCAGAGGCGTAAGTCACAGCCTTTTCGTACAAAACAGCTGAGGTATTTGCTAATTGGCGATAACAAATTTGTTGTTAAGCAACATGTGGGCGTCAATTGGTAGTACACGAATTTTGTGGACATATCGCACCCTAAATAAAAAACAATCACAACTCAAAATTTTTCAAAATTTATTTTTTCACATAAAACAGTTCACAGACCTTATTACTGACGTCTGCCGAAATTCATTCTTCACCACATTTTATTTAACTGGAGGCAAATTTTTAAAGCTCTTTTCCTTTTGCTTGCGTTGCTTGCGCAGCATCAACAGTTGTTTGCCTCTGCCGAACATTTCGATTTCTTTTTAGTTGTGACTGTTTTTGACTTAGGGTGCGATATGTACATTAGGGTGGTCCAAAAAAGAACAAATATACACATGTTTTTTCTATTTTGAAATTATTTTGAAAAATAAATTTAAAAAAAAGTTAAAGGTCTCTCAAAGCACTCAAGGCTTTATATGTATTTTATATGGGAAAAGAGCAATTTTGCGTATAAATGGTATAGAATTGTTGAAAATAAAAATTTTTCGATCGGAAAATTCTATTTCTCTTCCATAATAATAACCTTTTGTTTATTTAACAGATTTTTAATATCAACTACATTTTAAAGGTCCTCTAAAAGACCCCAAAAAAATGCATTGGGAGTCCGCATAAAAAATAGTTAGTACTGAAAAATAACAAAATAAACAATTGGGTATTATTACTGAAAGTCTTCTGAAGAGAAGCAGAGTTTTCCGATCAAGAAACATTGATTTTTAAGAACTTCATACCATTTCTACAAAAAATGGTTTTTCCCCACATAAAATATATGAAAAATTTTAAGCGCTTTGAGCAACCTTTATATATTTTTTTGATTTCAAAATTAAAAACGCGCATATTCTTTCGGTATAAAAGAATCCTAGGGGGTGAAAGCATTGAAATTTCGAGTTCGCTTTTTTTATATGAAATTTTGGACCACTCTAATGTACATACATATGTACTTATACATTAAATATTTTACTTGGAAATGTAGGTTTCTACATACTTAAGTACCTGATGGGTGAGAAAAGTGGCAAATAGTGTTATTACTTTTAGGAGATATTATGAGTTGCATATGCATGTACAGACATGAAGAAAATTCTTTGAATCATTTTCATTTTGAACAAAAAAAATAATAATTCAGCACAATTAAATTTTTTGAAAAAAAAAACAAATAAATATCAGCCTAAAAATCCAAAAAAAGCTATTTTTGCTCTAAATTTAAAAAAAAATATTTTGCAAATTAAATTGTTATAAAATGCAATTGTTTAGCAATAAAATATAAGCTTTTCGAAAAAGTAAAAAAATTACGTCATAACATAAATTTGTTGTATTATTTTATTTTTCACTTGATTGTTTATTAATAATCTCAATGAATTTTGCGTTTTTCTTGTTTCTCGTTTTTTTTCTTTTCCAATTTCATTTCATGACATTTTTTAATTACTTTTTCCCTTTTAAGTTCATTATGCATTTGTAATTAATTAACCGTTATGTAGCGTTTAATGACACTTGTACGTCCGGCTTTCTGCGAATCGAGCCAAGGAACGTCCAACGGCAATGAAAGTTCTTTGTTTTCACATGACGAATAATAACAGCGCGGAACAAACAACGTCAACGAGTTGTTGTGTGTAGGAGTACAACAACAAAGGATCAGGAGCGGCTATAACATTGCGCTTTGTGGATTTTTTTTTTGTTTTTTACTTTACTTTTGAAAAGTGACAGTTTACAAGATATTGTGAAAATTAACGATGATTTATGAATTTCGCAAATATTTGATGGATTTCGTGAGAAGAAAATTATTGCTTTATACGAAAGGCAGAAAGGAGGGAGGAATTTGATTTGTCTACAAATTTCCCGGTATTAAGATCGCTGTTGATAAGAATTTCTTATTATTCAAATGCCTCACTGAATTACTTATGAAGAGGCTGTAGACCAGATCAGTCGACATGCGAATAGAAAACTTTGTATTAACAACCGTTTGATATAAATTCCTATAAAAAATTTGAAAGTAACGGTTTTGAAAAAAATGTCTCATTTAACGGAAGCTAAGCTGTGAACTTCCTTGCGCTCTACTCATCATATTGCATTCACTTCCTTGCAACATGGCCGTTAGCGTGTAATTAATACCCCGAATTTGGCAACGTCCTTGCAACACTTGATTTGTACGCGACGAATGCTAACACGAATGGGTAACATTGAACTTGGCGGGTGCCAAAATTGGCAAAAAGTCTATATATGTTACACTCATTAGCTATGTATATATGAACATATGTATGTGTACACATACATACATACATTTGTATGTACGACATTGATTTTCGTGGCTATCTACTTGTTTTACACACAGAAGCGCATTCATTGTTCACAATCAAATTTTTTTTCACCTCGTTCACACACCAATGTCCAGCGCCAGAAATGGACACTACATACATACATATGGATGTTTTTAGCTATGCTGTATGCAATTTGCGCTCGCAAGCGCGTGTGGCATTCACAGAATGCATGCTACACCATAAATGCCAATATTGCGGCGATCTTTTCGCACATTCAGTTAATACCAAATTTAGGAGG
This sequence comes from Rhagoletis zephyria, assembly GCF_001687245.7. Lineage (NCBI taxonomy): Eukaryota > Metazoa > Arthropoda > Insecta > Diptera > Tephritidae > Rhagoletis > Rhagoletis zephyria. The sequence continues at coordinate 69,865 of NW_016158525.1, read as the reverse complement.
CGGCAGCGTTTATGACCGTTTAAGCGGGCAATTAACGGTGTCTAATTACAAGTGAGCAACAAAAACAAAACAAAAACAATCATCGCTACAAAAAAATTGTTAGATCATCTTGAACTTTATCGACATATCGAAATCAATACAAATCGCATTTTTACTGTCACTTGCTACTTTTTTAGTTGCTATTTTTTTCTCTCCCCATTCTAAATCAGCTTTCCGCATTTCCAAGTTTTGCTTGACACCTCGGTGCCTGTCATTCACTAGCTCACATGCATCGATCAATCGCACGCATATTTCTAGTAACTGCATGCAATCGAACTATATGGGGCGATCGCATCGGAAACAGACGTTTTTTTGTTGCAAAATTTGCAATACATTGTGGCATGCTTCAATTGCCTTGCCATTTTTGGTTGTATAGCTTTTTGTATTTCGTTTATTAATTTTTTGCAATTTTTCTTTTTTTACACGCCACACATTGTTTGTCTGTTTGACACTTAAATGGCAAGACTTTTGCCAGCAGCCATGCCAGCTGCTTTGCGCTTTGTCTGTCAGCCATTTAGCCAGCCAGTCAGTCATTCCTACATACATATGTACATTCGTACATTCATTGATCCGGTGCTGCGGTTTGCTGCTGTCGCAATTTGTCATTTATGGTTGTGATTTGGTGGCCAGCTGCGCGCCAAAATCGACTGTCTGCCAGTATTTGCTTCTTGATACATATAGATAGATACTCGCAGTATGCTATAAGTGTTTGTTTTTGTAATTTTTACTGCCTTCCTCGAAGCTTCGCAGTTGCCAGACAGTTTTGTGCATTTTTTTATAACTATGCCCGCATTTTGCAACATTGTTGTCATATGTCATAACTGTTACGAGTATTGTGCTTTTGTCATTTTGACATTTGTACAAAAATTTGTGGCAGCTAGTGTTGATCGAACTAGTAGCAATATAACACTTGGTCGACTGTCAGTGAAGTAAGTTGAATAATTCATAAAGTTGATTTTCTGTTAGATTTACAAAAAGGTTTATTATTCTCTAATAAAAGAATTAATTCATAATGATTTTTAATGCGAGTTTCAAAGTTGGCTAGGAATTGACTCAGTAATTTCTGTTTTTTTTTTCTTTTAGTAGCCTGTGAGTCATACCAATCGTACTACAAGGAACAGAAAGATTATCAAAGCATTTGCTTTATAATTCAAAAATAGTTTTCGTTCTAAGAAATGGTAAAATAAAAAAAAATTTAATTACTTTATATTTTTAGTACAACGAAATAACAGTCGAAAATTCGTATTCCGCACTTTTTCTTGGCAGTCAATTATTTTTTGAATAAAAGCTTTATTTGTAAAATTCAAAGGATTGTGGGTTCGCCGCCATCTTGAAAACAAATTTTTTCTAACTCAGGTAACCAGTTATTTTAGGGTCTTAACCAACTCAGTATATGTTTGTATTATAAGTGGTAGTCAAATTCCATAAACAAATCCTTTACAGATGATTGATAAAATTTTTTATGATTTCACATAAAAAATTATATAGCTGCTAAAAACTTTCCCCGTTCTTGAAAAACAAGATTCAGAAGACTCGTTATGGAGGGACTTACTTATGTAAGTTAGTTAGGGAAACAGATTTATATGCACTTTCTAAAATGGGCAATTTTGGCAATTGCCTATCAACTCACTGCAGTCTTTCAAAAGATGGTTCTTTCGTAAGAAAATAGCCAATTCTTTATTCTTATTTCTGTCTTTCGGAAAACTTATTGAAAGGTTTGCTAACAAGGAGGTCGTAACGTTATTCCATTTGCCTTTTAGAAATAATTTTTATAAAAATATTCATATATTTTGTTCTAGCGGAAACTTCAACAATTAAATTAAATGTTAAGGAAATATTATTTTCTTTGAAATAATAAAATCTAAAAAATAAATTTAAAAGTTAAAAAAATTAAATAAGTTCCTAAAAATTAGATGAAAATAATAAAAAATATTTTTCTATTGAAACAATAACATCCAAAAATTAAAAAAAGTAATAATTAAAAACAGAATTAAAAAATTAAGTTTCTACAAAATTCATTGAAATTAAAAAATTCTAAAATCGAAAGAAAATTAAGTTAAAAAACCAGAAATTAAATTTAATAAAAATAATAATTTTAAAACAATAAAATCTAAAACTAAAAATATCAGAAAAAGTATAAAAATAGAAGTACAAGCAGGCAAACCTCAAGGAAATTAAAAAAAAATATTTTCCATTTTAAAACAATAAAATCTAAAAATTAAAAGACGTTTAAATTAAAAACAAAATTTGAGTTAATAAAATCAGAAAAAAATATCTACATATAATAAAATTTAAATTAAATTAAAAAGTATTTATTTTTGGCTTTTTCAAACAATAAATTTAAAAAAATTAAACTAAACAACTAATTTAAAAACAAGTTTTTTAAAGACAAGCTTTTGTTAGCGATAAATAAAAAAATCCATTCCGCACCAGCTAAAACTAGATTTACATGAGCTGATTCAACAGTGCTCAAGAAAAATCGCTCGTAAAGAGACAGCAAGTCAACTTTTGCAGGCGATTATCGTATATCGAAAAATCGCCTCATGTAAAGGCAGCTTTACGGCTAAATTTTTTGCGGAGTTATTTCTTTCCATCTAAGCAATACAGTGGAACCCAGCTATAACGACTACCAAGGGACCAGTGAAAATTGGTCGTACTAACCGGACTACTAACAGAACTGTTCTTTTTAAATTTTCCATTTTTGTATAATTCTGCTAAGGGAAATTTTTGGGACGTAGTTACTCATCAGTAATCACTAACCAACTGCCAAGCCATTTCAGTGAACATTTCTTAAGTATTTTTGACGAGCAACATAGCAAAATTTTATTTATCTGGTGAAAAATATTCGGATGTAAAAAACTAATGTCGTTGTGGGCTAACCGTTATCCAGATTCATAATTCTTTAGATATCGATTTCGCTTAAATTTAACAACTAAAAGACCTTTACTAGTCCCTTAATGACGACTTCGACTCGTCACTTCTCTGCTCGCTAATTTTGTGATCAGCGCTATTGTCAGCAAATTTTAATATAAAAGCAAGAGCAATGGTTTCCAGCTGGATTCAACAGAAGAGAGTATGGGTATACCTCATTGAAGTGGACTAACCGCGTTTTCTTTATGCGCTACTTTCTTGTGCAAGTTAGGGGATAGTAATTTTTATAGAGGGTGAGTATCAAATACAACTTCACAGTATAAGTATACACCACTTTAATAAACCTATACTTAGCACTATCTGCAAGCATTAAAAAATCATTACCAACCCACTTCATAACAAACTTATATCTGGGCATGATATTGAAATAAATATTAATAACTATTTTTAATTATATAGCGCAAATTTTTCAAATGAAAAAAAAAAAAAACGAATGAAAAGACATCGATAATAGCACAAAAGAATACAACAAAGCAGAAATAAATACAACTGTGACATTTAATTAAAACAACTTATCTCGAGTTAGGCCATTTTACTTTTTAAGTAATATTTCATTGCGTACCCAAACAATATTTTAATGGCTAACTAGCCGTAGGTGTAGTTTAAAATGCTCTTTTAATAGAAGCTTAATAAAAATATAAAATTTTTGGGGGATCTTATTATTTTTTAATCGAAAGTCAAACCTTTTTAAGTCATTTAAGTTGTTTTAATCCAATGCCACAGCTACATATATAGTAGCTACTATGAGAGAAGAAACACTGGAATCAAAACAGAACTTTTTTGTGACCGAGCAGTAGAAACAGTTAAAATAAATTGCAGACTGAATAAAATAAATTGCAGAAATAATTGCAAAATACGTTCAACTGTATATAAATCATAACAACCAATCAGCTGCCATTCATACCGCGCCTTATTCAATAAGTAAAAAAAAACAACAACAACAATTGTATTCGATTTCAGTAAAGTGAGCAATTTAAACCGCTTACAATTGACTTATAGCCATAAAGCACAAAAGCGCTCGCTTCAAGAGTTGGTGACAATTCTTTGCCACTTATTTTGCATAGTAAAAAGAAGTACAAAAATAAGAGTATTCATTACACTTTTATACGAGTTTTTTAATTACTTATAAACTTTTTATGTATTTTTTAATTTTTTTGATTTTTAAATTTTTTAATTAAAATAGCTATATTAAAACTTACGTTCAATATCGTAAGCTCAGCTTCGCTTTTGTGCGCAGCCACCACCCGCTTGGCAATTTAAAATGACGCAAATTGCGCTTTACTTTTTGTATGCGCGTAGTCGAGTGACTGCTCTTTTCCACTCCTCCTACTCATCCCCAACTGCAAGGTGTATAATTTATGCATTTCTGTCTTTTGCGTTTATTGTAACCAGAAATGAACAAAAAAAAAACCGTGCATGTAAGTAAACAAATAGCACAAACTGCAAATAAAAACGAGCAGTATAAAATAAAAGATTATTGCAAACTTCAAGGCCAAGCTTGTGCGATGCAGTTTAGCTGCCAGCGCACAAGCTCAACTCCAACTGTTACTGTTTTGTTGCTGTTGCTGATTACAGCTGGTGTTGGCACTTTGTCATTCACTTACTGCTTACGTTTATAACTTTAAGCGCGCTATACATATTTGTTGCTGTTTTTTTTTTTGCTGTAATATGCATTTACATAAATTGAAAATGATAAATTCTAAATATTACAACGCATTTGTAGCACCATTGCATCTGCAAAATTGACAAGACTACAATTATAAACAACCGTTTAGATACTAGGGTGGTCAAAAAAAAGTTGAAATTTGAATGCCAGAAAAACATAAAGCGGCTTTTTTTATTTTGAAATTAAACAATGTTAAGAGGTCGTTGAAAGCGCTCAAAGTTTGCTATATATTTTATTTGAGGAAAAAAAAAATGTTTCGTAAAGATGGTATGGAACTCTTGCAAAAAATATTTTCCCGTCGGAAAACTCTGCTTCCCTTCAGAAGTGTTCCAATAATAATAGCCAATGGTTTCTTTCGCCATTTTTATTACCAACGACTTGTATGGGTCGCACCCATTGCATCTTTTGGGGTTATTGGGGAATCTTTACAAAATAGTTAAAATTAAAAAAATTATTAAACAAACAATTCTCTTGAGAAACAGTCTTTCGATCGAAAAATATTAGTTCTACTGGTATTGTAAACCATTTCCACGAAAGATTGTTTTTTCCTCATATAAGTTACATGGAAAACTTTGAGCGCCCTACATATTTTTTGATTTCAAAAAAAAAACCGTGGTATGTTTGTTTCGATATAGAACAATGCTAGCGCGTGAGACCATTAAAATTCCAACTTTACTTCTTTCCTGTTTTTTTACCACCCTAATGTATACACTTGAAGGCAGGTAGATCATACGTGGCGTATGCGCAACTATTAGATTAATGTACTGATGGCGCATGAAGCGTAACGTTGCATTAATTTCAGATGTAGAGATACATGTGTGTATATGTTTGTATGTGCAATGGCATTTACATGTCTACATATCTTATGCATATATTTAAATATGCACATTCGTTCTACTAATGTTTTTGTCCGTGGCTTAATTAGCTACAGTTGTTATATGCTTGAAGGCTGCAAGCCTGGATGAATACCTAACTAAGGGGATGACTTAACTTACTCTACAACTTATGATTACACTAGATTGAAAAACCTACACAAATATACTAAAACCTCCAAATCTTTTTTCATTCTCAGGTAAAAATTAGTTTTGGCCATATTAAGTTTGCAATTTTTTGTCCGACAGTTTTTAGAATAAGTGTAAAAAATATGTACAATTAATCTCGGATAGAAACATGTAGTTCAGGTACGTAATGTAAAATTCCACGAGGAATAATTTTGTAGAACATTTTAACCCATTATCTCTCACAAGCAGAGGTCGTTTTGAGCCCTTTTTGGAAAGGCTAAATAAAATTTCTGTGGACTTTCATATTCTTTGTATAAAGATGGCCATAAAACAATATAACCCAGAATGCAAAAACATCTTTCATCCTGAGTTGAAATCATTCCGCTCCCAAAAATGCTAATGCACTGTGCTATTTGTGCAGCTTTAGAATTGATTGTGCAACTTGAGAAAAGCAGACGAAAATAGCAACTGCTAAAATGAGCAAATGATTAAATTTTCCACTGACGAAAAACTCTAAAATACAAAATGGCGGACCCAATATGGCGAAATCCTTATATTCAAGGGTTCTTAAGGTCTCTGATAACGAATGTATTTAAAGTCAGATAATATTCTTACCAACATGTTATCAATACGCCAGGTACGTACGCTCGATTTCAAGATTTCCATGACAGATGGTAGATCGTATATAGATCCGCGACTTAAAAATCTGATATCAGATTCGTAATTATATTTTTGTACATACATACATACATATTCAATGAACATTATTCATGTGTTCAAAATTTCATACAATGCATAAAAAGATCTTCAATCATTTACGTTGTCAAAGCAGCATATTGAATAACACCCGATCCCCTTCTTCACTCTAAACGCCCCTTAGCTTAATTAAAACAACAACAAGTAATTGATTCTAAAAAGCTTTATTGTCTGTTTCGAATCGGAAGATTCAATCAGTAGAACAATAAAGAAAATCAAACAAAAATCTTTAAATGCAATAATGTAATCATGATTTGCAAAAATGCCGTCACAGATTGTACAAAATGTTGTAATTGCTATTTAAATAGTTAGAACAACATAATGCTAATAATAACAAAAACAAAAAAATATAACTGGTATTGAAATATGTATGTAAATTCATGCATGTAGAAAAACAATAAAAAAAACATTTAAACAATAAATCGCTCCGCACAGATATTAAAAGATGTTGTTGCATTGAGGTGGGCAAAAAATTTACTACATACAAATACACAGCGAATACTAAGCATATGGATTTTTTTTACTTTGTAAAGTACATTATTGTATATAAGTATATTAATGTTAACCGCTGGAAGGGAATGGTCGTTATGCTGATTATTCCTCTTTCTGATAAAATTTCTGCCCTATTGTTTGGGGATCAACTCATGCCAACAAGTTGTTGTTGTTTTGTTTCTGGGATGACGTTTGCATAGAGGGAACTATCATGAGCACTACTTTCAGCCTAATAGCTACACTTGCGTACTAAAACTTCTCCACAAACCACTCTTCTAGCGGCACTGGCAATCAAGGTATTACTTCATGCAGTTAGAAGTAGGCCAATAGGACTAGAATGACTGAAAAATCTACATACCTTGAGACGGAGGTAATTTGATCCAGTTCTTTTAAAATTAATTTTAGTAATAAACAACTTGTAATTTGAAATTTGAAGTTGAAAACAAAATTATTTTAATTTTTATATTCTTATTTTAGAAAAAAGGCTCGGTTATCAAGCTATGACCATTAACACTAGTTAGCCAAAAAACATCTAAATGCCTTGAAAGCCGGACAGGGGTCAATTGACCCAACTACTTTAAAATCAATTATAGTAACAAAGAGCTTATAATTTTAAATTAAAAACTCTTTATTCATTTTAAAAATAATATAAAGCTAAAATTTTCGTTTTTATTTTATTATTTTAGTAACAAAAAAAAACATAATACTCATATGTATTTGCCAATAGGGCCAAATGACCCTATCTGTATTTTTAGTTAGTTTTTCTATTTACATAAATTTGAAACACATCTATGTAATAAGAAAGATTTCTAATTAAGTTGTACGCTTTTTTAATAAAAGTCACGAAAAATAACTGCCAAAAGAAATATTATACCGTAGAGTAACTGGGCAATTCTGGCAACTATCTTGAAATCTCTAAGCTGTCTTTCGAAAGACTAATTGAAATACCTGCTATGGAGGAGGTCCATCGTTATTTTGTTAGTCTTTTAGCAATAAGTTTTCTAAAGATCAAACGAAATTAACAAATATATATTACTATTTTTAAAATAACAAAAAATAAAAATTAAAAAAGAAAAAATAAATTAATTACTACAAAAAAAAGAATAAAATAAGTTAAATGAAATAAAAAAAGATAAATGTCACTAACAATTAAATTCAATAAAAAAAGATAAATGTTTCTAAAAATTTAATGAAGTAAAATGTATATATTTTTTAAATAATAAAAGAATGTTAAATTAAAGAAAGAACACCAAAAAAGAAAAAAAGAAAATGGTTCCTAAATACTAAATGCATTAAAAAATATGCTTCTTTTTAAAACAGTAAAATCTTAAAATTAAAGTAAAAATAAGAAGAGTTTCTAGAAATTAAATGACATATTAACATTTAAACATATATTACATTTAAAAAAATTAGACTGAAAAATTAGAAAAAATAAATAGAATAGGTTTCTAAAAAATTAGTGAAACCAAAAAATCTTTTTTTAATAATATAATCTAAAAATTTGAAGACAATTAAAAAACCAACACTTACTGTCGGTTTCGCGAAAGTAATTTAAGTGAAAAATTATTATTTTTTCTGTCAGTTTCCAATTGCGTATCGCATAGGGGTCAAAATTCAGATTACCCTATAAAGACGTTTTAACCGACTCTAATCGGGACCAAAATATTTATGTCATATCGTCGATTTTAGTAGTATCAATTTCGGGCATCTGGCCTTGGACCCCATTGCGACACGCCTTAACCGACTCCAATCGGGACCAAAATTTGTTTGTGATATCTTCGACTACGGTTGTATCGATTTTGAGTAGGTGTTTAATTTTAATTTTTTGAGTCTCTGTAGAGGAATTACTATTACTACGGCAATATCGCACACGAACTCGAAGTCTTTGGCATTCCAGTACATTTACTTTAAGTATTTTGTAGTAGTTATTTGGTCGCTTAATTCTTTACTATATTTTACAGGATATATTCTATTGTATTCTACTTTTGCTTGCAGTTTTTTATTTGTGTTCTTACATTATTTTCATTCCTTTGGATTGATGACATCTTTGTGCCCCTTTCTATTTTAATTTTGGTTTTTTTAATTGACTCAATTCATAACATAATTACTCTGGATACTAGGTTTTCATGCTTCAGTGAAGGTGATAAAATACTTAGTAAGTAAGTTTACTATCTACATTTCATGATGCATTTCAATGCAACTATTGCAATAATTCAAAATATGTATACATAAGTTTACTGAACATACATATTTATGTAGAAATGTAGGTACATATGTATGTACATACATACAAATTTGCTAAGTCATAACCATCTTCTAATGCCGTTTAAATGCCACCAGTGCTACAGAGCGAATAGTTAGTTACTTTGCTTTGCTTGTTGTTTTCTACTCTATTGGTTGTTGTTGTTGTTGTTTCAGACTGTATTAGCAAAAAAGTATGCATTATAAAATAAAATGACAGCGCGAATCTACCAAGTGTTACGCTGTAATGAAATTAATGATGCTACTACATTTCAAGGTTAGCACAGCGCTAACGTCTCAGTTGAATGAAGCTTTTAGCCCAACATCAAAGTGGCCAACGAGCAAGCGAGCGACTCACGTGTGCAAACAGCCAGCGGTGGCCATTGTCAACAATTTCAAATGCATACTTCATTGTCATCGCGAAGTAAGGCAACAACAACAACAAATACATAAGTAAGCAATCAATAACAGCTGCAACGAAGTACTCAAACACATGCTGCTGTGACATCAAACGTGTTTCAAATGCTTAAGCACCACGAGAATCAGCAAAATGTTGCCCATTTGGCTGGTTGGCTGGCTGTTAGCGCGGCAAAATTAGTGACCAACTATTTTTTTTTTTTATTGTTGTAATTGTTGCTTCCATTTTTTATTTTTTCCACCATATCTAAACTACGCTTTTGTTTTTGCATTTTTCAGCTGCTAAGGAGTGGTCGCCTAAGATCGTGCCAGTGCTTTACGTGGCCGCAAGCAACAACCATACTACTAGCTATTAGCTACTCTAATGTTAATAACAACAAATTTGCGCTATATTAGCTTTTGTTGTCTGCAGCCAGCGACCGTCGATAATCAAATTAAACATTTGCACAGCTGAGCGCAAGGTTTGACATAGCTTTTGAACACACGCCTCCTCTACCCGTCCTCCTCTCTCTCTCTACCTCTTCCACTATTTTTTTTTTTTTTAAAGGTGGCTGCTGCTGTTATTTTATTTATTTGCAGCATAGCTGTTGCTCTGTTAGTTGTTGCATTTGTTGCAGCTATTAACGTGCGAGAGAGATCAAGGATAGGAGGTCAAATGTGCAAAATTACGCCACTGTTTTCGAGGCTACCCCGTCCATGCTGTGTGTTGTTAGTGCTAGCGGCTGGTTACAAATTGTTTTCATTTTTTATTAAGAATGTCTTGTTTTTCCGTTGATTAGTTTTAGTAGAAAAAAAGTCCATTTTAAAAACAAAGGTGTAGTTTTTTGCTAACATTTGTTTTCGAATCTATATATTAATACGCTAACATAAATTTTGTCTCCGTTCGTTTGGCGACATTTTAAGGTTTTCCAGCAATGTTTTTTAACATATTAAAAAGCATGCAGCTAAAATTCATACAAAAGAGCTATGTTTAATATGCGGAGCAGTTTTTAAAGACGATGCTTTTCCTATATTTTGTTAGACTTATATATATATACTTATAAGTAAAAATATTTTGTGAATATTACTTTCTTCATATGAATTATATCACATTTTTTGTTTAATTGAAGGTCTATCGAACAAGTTTAGAGCGTTTGAGCAAAAAAAAACATTTGCTTGTATTTTGTTGTTGCTTCTGGTATCGAAAGTGTCAAAAACTGTTCTCATTTTTTTCTTCTACATCAAAGCGTGCCATACAAATACGTTAAATACAAAAAAAAAGATAAAAAATTTGAATTGATAAAATTTAAATTGTTGCAACTTTCTTTCTTAGTAAATTGGTTTGATTCTCGAAGCATTGAACCATCCTGTGCCAGGCCCAGTAATCAGCGGTTGTGCTGCTGAGTTGGGCGAGCGTTCCAAGAGCTGCTATTCAATCGCTGGTTTTGTATGGAAAAAGGTTTCACATGCAAATAGATTTTAACAATTTAGACTTTTTGTGAGACGAAATTAAAAATATTTGACATTTTCGAGAACAAATAATTTGAAAAAAATCAAATCAGCTGCTATACTGATACTACCTATTCAATGTGCCTTGGTTTAATTGTATTTTTGGAATAAACAAAGTTCTTTTTCCTTATGTCAGTAAACTGTTTTTTTTACAAATAGTATAAATAAGCAATGGGAAATAAGGCAAAATTTGTTTTATTTTCAACCTTTGTTGGGAATAAAGCAAAACTAAGATTTTGGTATAATTTCCCATTTAAAAGTGAAATAAAGCAAATTTTGCGTTATTGCCGTTTGTGGGGGGAAATGGATTTTAATTAGATGCTTTTATGAAGGCACATAAATGCACGCGGGGAGGTTCGCTACTGCCTACCGAGGGGCAACCGCCTTTAGAAGAACACTTTTCTGGATATTGCTAAATCCAGCGGTCGAGATTGATATTGCCGCGTGGTAATGCGCGCCTCTAAATCTGCTAGCAGTTCCATCTTTCTATCGTTTTATCTTTTGCCCTCTGGATAGGAGATTATTTCTAACTGACAAATAATTTAATTTCCATCGTATCTTAATGCGAGGCTAAAGCTCAAAAAGTGTGAAGCGCAATATGTAAATAAGTATTTGCATAAATTACATTTGATATAAAGTACTCATTAAAAAAAATTAAAGAAGCAACATTTTCACATCTTTACTAGCGCAACCATCAACCAATATTATAAAAGAGCTCAAATTACATACAAGCGATAAGATGCAATTGCATTTATTACTCGTGTAGAAAAAAAAAACGTACATATATGTACGTTCACATGCACATATATCATCTATGCTAATTCGCAATAAATACATGTCAACATTCAAACTTTTTTGCATGTATGTGTACATGTGTGCGCGTGTATGACATTTGTAACTTCCAGATTATACTTTATTGTACACTTAGTTTGAATAATTTCATGCAAATTATATGCAATTTTTATTGGCACCTTTTTGCGTTTCTTTTTTTTATGCATATCTGCATACATAGTTTTCGATTCTTATTTCCTTCTTTTCTCTCTTGCTCTTCGACGCCTTCTTATGCTTGATTGATTTTTATGAGTTTTTTGCTGTTTGCACTAAAACGTTTTAAATGCATTAAGAGGTACTTGCATTTCATTTACCTACATTTACCTTCTTGTTGTTGTGTTGTTGTAGTTGCCTGCATGCGTTTAATTTATCATGCCGATGCCACGGCTTGTACATGTGCAATATTTGTGGAAATAAATTTGCAACTTCAGAATATGGGTGTGTGTATGTATGTAAATATGTGTGTGCCAACGCCTGCAAGGCGCTCGCTTTCAGGTGTCCGGTGATTTCTGCTTGAGTTGCCGCTAATTAGCTGATAAAATAAATAAAAATGCAGATTTGTTAGTTTTGAAATTGTACACCACTTGAGCTGGTGAAGTATAGCTTACTACAAATTTACATAAATACATTCATGTGTAAATATGTATGGGCAAGTAGAAATGTAGGTGGCTACGACAATTTTTTTGTGTAACGATGCGCAGGTGGCGTTGGTTGAATAATTTTGCAAGCGCTTTTTTTTCAGTTTAACAACAAACTTAAGTTTTCAGCAAATAATAAAGCATTTAAAGTTTAAGTGCAGTATATAAAAAAAATTAAACATTTTAGCAAAACAATTTTAGTGGTTAAGGACCTACTCATGTCTTTTGTTCAAAATTGAAAAGAAATTTAACATAACGAAGAAATTTGTATACTTAAAGAAAATTCTTTTACACTTAACGAAAAATTTGTTAATCTCAACGAATAATTTTTTGGCTACGAAGAATTTTTTAACATAAGGAAGAATTTCTTGAACCTAGCGAATAGTTTTTTAAACTTAACGAAATTTTTTTTAAACTTAACGAAGTATTTTATTTATTTATAGTTTTTAAACTTAACGAGAAAGTTTTCAATCTAAACCAAATATTTTTTTAAACATATCGACACAATTTCTTGCTTAACGAGAACAGTATTAATTTTAAGAAAAAAAGATGTATACAAATTGAAAAACCTTACATTGTACCATAGGAGTATATAATGGAAAAACAATTTAACTTAACGAACCGTTTTTATACCTAACGTCAAATTTACTTAAGCTAACGAAGAAATTTTTTACTCCTAACGAAGCATTTTTTAAACCAAACGCAGATTTTTTTCAACTTAAGGAAGTGTTTTTCAACTTAGTTTCAAGTTTTTTAAACTTATTGAGACATTTTTTAATCTAAACGAAATATTTTTTTATTATTATCGAAACTATTTTCTAGCTTGGCGGAAATAAATTTTGAACTTAACAAAAAATAAGAAGATAAGAACCTTACAAAGTTCGAATAATTTCTGGTTAAGGATATCGATTCAATAAAGTTTATTTATCGAAAATATTTTGAGGTAAACGACACCGCTGTTGTTGTAACTGATCAGCTATAAACAATATTTTTAAATAATTATATAAAAAATACCATTAGCCTCAAACAAATTCCTTTAATTTAGCGAATATTATTTAACATCCTTCTTTGATATTTTGAGCTTAACAAACGTTTCCCAAACTTAAAGAAAAAATTTCAAACTTTTCCAATACATATGAAAGAGCATTGTTTTTTATAAGCAATGTCTATCTTAAGGGATATTGAAGATGGTATGAACTTAACGATTGACTTTCTATGTAATTTTGAGTTACATGAAATCACTTTTGAGATTATCGATCAGTAGTTAAACTTAACGAAAAAATACTTAGCAAAAATTATTTATAATTTTAAGCTACGAAAGCTTCTCAAAACATACCAAAAAACTTTAACAACCCAAATTCGTTCAGTACCAATGAAATAAGTGATAATGGAGTGCTACATTTAAGTTAAACGAAGCTAATGCAAATTGCCCGAACGTTTTTTAAACTTATCGAAAAAATAATAAAGAAAGCATTTTTAAGCTTAGTTTTATAAACCTAAAATTTTTTTACTTGTCGAAAATTAATAAAAAATGTATTTTAACCAAGAGTTTGTAAACTTAACAAAGCACTATTTAAACTTAACGAAACTTTATTTTATTTGTATATAAATACACACGTACTCATATTTGAACTCAGTGCAACAGTATAATCTTAATGAATCTTCACTCAATTAGAAAAAATTTTATTATCTAAAAAATTTGATTGAAAATTCACAAAAGAATAACTAACTCCGATAAGTTTCATAATATTTTATCTGCAATTTAACGCAAATTTTAACTTAACGAAATTACTTTCCGTCCGAAATTAATATACCTATTTTAAAAAGAAAATATTAAATTAACTGATAACTTTTAACATGACTTAAATTATTTATCTTTTTTATGTTTTATATTATATCTTAGCTCAACGGATGTTACTCAAGCATCACATTTGCGTCCAATGCAGAGGTATTGAAAAATGTATGTCGCAGAGAAATTCAGAACTTTTACCATGTAAATATTTTTTTCAATTTACATATTTATGGTTCAGCCTAATTTCGTGACAATATTCTACAATTTCATGCACATTTTTTAAATAACCAAAAATAATACGAAACTCATCCAAATAATTTAAACTTAACGAAACACTAAAACCTAACGAAACGCCTTTACTAGCTTTGCAACTATAATTTGGAGTGACATTAAAAACCGTGAAGTCTTCTAGACTACAGTTTTAACTTAACGAAACCTTTGAAAGTTAACGAAACATTCAAAACCCCACAAAACTTGTTTAATTTGCAGAAACTAGCTTTTTAAATAACACTAGCAGAAGAGAATCAAGTTGTAAGCCACAAAATTAAACGAGTTATTTTCTAAACCTAACAAAATTTTCCATAAAATAAACAAATCTCAATTACAAGCCAAACATGTAATTGAATAATATAAATTAGCAACTTAACAAGTAGTATCATACACATTTCACTCTTAATTTTATTGTTAAAAACTTTAGTTCCATCAATCACTAACACGCCCGCATCTTCTTCTCTTCCAGATACGCCAGCCTTCCAATATCCACCTCCAGCCAGTCCATGCTGCCATGTGCACAGCCCCTCGCCATTTACCGCAGGCAGTGCCGGCGGCGGCGGTGGCGAAGTATTCTTTCCACACAACCGCAGCACACCACGTACCCCACGCACCAGTGTTAGTTTCGCGGCCGGTGAGGAAACCGCATTCTTCCGCCATCACAATATCAGTGGCGGTTGCAGTAGCAGCGCCCCACACCTGCAGCCACCACAATCGGCACCACCAATGCCACCCAGTAGTCATGCCAGTGCGCATAGTCAAACAGCGCCACAACAATACCAGCAATATTCATATCCACACTATCAGTATACACCACCACCGACGCCGCTTACAGCCAATGCCAGCACCAGCACAAGCACCTGCACCGGCACCGGCAATATGTTCGGTTCAACGGAGGCGACAACGCATCAGCGCACTTGTGTAGCGTCGACGTCAACATCGACGCCGTCCTGTAGTTCGAAGGGACATGCGCGATTGCATCGCAGCTTCTCAGATGCACAGAAGCGGTGAGTAAATAGAAATAAAGAAGAAACATTACTTTGTATGAGAAAAGTTTTCAAAAACTTAACGAGGGTTTTTCGAACATAAAAAATATAATCCTCGAATGTAACTAAGCTATCTAAGCTTAATAAGAGTTTTCAAATCTCAGATTAAGTGTTTTAAAACTTAACGAGAATTTTGCAAAAGCGTAGCAAAAGATTTCTAGCAAAATCATAGATGACGTTGGTTTTGTATATCACGCAACTTAACGGAAGCTTTCAAGATTTAAAACAATATTTTGAAAAATATCACTATAATTTTTGCAACAAAAAAAAAATATTCTACAAGTAATGTACCTATTTAAAACTAATTGCGTTTTTTAATCTCTCCGAGGATCTTTAAAAATGAACGAGAATTTTCAAGACCTTAACTAAAAACTTGTAAACTCAACGTAAGATTTTAAATTTAAGTTTTCGTATCTAAACTCAAGATTTCAAAACGATTTAACGAAAGCTTTCAGAACTTAACACGAAAGTCCTTGAAACTGCGCGAGCTTTTTCATACCTTAACGAACTCAACGAAAGTTTTCAAAACTTGACGAAAATTATTCATACTTAACGAAAGTTTTTGATACCTAAAAAATTGAATTAACTATTTTTTAACTGACAATACTGAACTTATGTACAATCATACTTACATACTAATTTTTCCATACTAATTTTGTGACTAAATCACATACAATACTACTTCAACTCATTATCAGCTCAAATATTCTAAAATTTATGTTTCAATTTGTAGTTGAAATACTCACTTTATTATCGCCTGGGAACGCCTACCCTATACAGTAGTGCTACAACAATACACATAAAATCCAACAAAGCTCCAACTGTTGATGATAATCAAATGGGAATGCACGAAAGCGTAGGGGGTGTAGAGCAAACGCCATAAAAGCTCGCGATCAACGACCGGCTGGCTGCTAGCTGGCCGGCTGCATTCGACGACAGCAGCTCCCGCAACGCATTAATGCGCCATTTAGATTGCGAAATCTCACTGCGCCTCTAGTATACAGACATACATACATATATATAAGTGTGCTAAAAATATCAATTCCCATGACATCTTTTCACGCACCAAGTACGTTTGTACTGCGCGTCAACGCTATCGGTCAGTTGGCGACAGCACCAGCTACAGGCGACTTATACAAGCCCCCAGCTTCCAATTGCTACATATCAGCTAAACAGCCGCTCATCAGCCGGCGTTGGAGGCTTGATGTTAATTACAGTGCTAGCAGCACATACATACATACATATGTATCGACATGACCAACGACAACTTGCTGTCAAGATAATACCTTCATTTTACTACCCCCACACGGAACGGCTCTTCGGCGCTTATGTCGATCGGCACATCTCGATCGTCGCCACTTTATCGCCACATATTTAAATATTTCATCATGGGAATGAGTACAGTCGCTTGAGTTGCTTGATTTCTTCTCACCCCTTCTCGTCACCTTCATTCAGTTATGGCACACACGCTTTTACGCACAATTATTGTATTTTATTGTGCGCTAATTGCAATTTGTGTATTCTGATAAAGTTTTTTAATTTATTACACTCGCTTATGAGATTTCTTAAGAATTCAGCGTGATTTTCACTGTCTTACATTTTCATATTATTGCTGATTTCTTTTATGTTTTCAAAATGATTTTTCCTTTTATGTCTATTTATTATTTTTTTTGATTTTTTTTTAGCTCGCGTCGCACATCAACCGCAAATGATGATGAACGCGAGTGTCATAGTGAGCATGAAACCAGCTGGGATGAGTTCGATGATCGTTATGAAAATTTTACAGCAGGCCGTGAACGTTTACAGGAATTCAATGGGCGAATACCGCCGCGTAAGAAGAAAAAGGATGTGCCAAAATCGAAGTCAGAAAAGAAGGTGAGTGCAAACAAATAGGGCTGATGAAATGAAGTTTATTCTTTGAGGGCCAATCTTGAAGACCGTGTGAAAGAATATCCTAACTCTGTACTAACTCAACTATCTGGCAAACTATCCTTACTCAGACGCGCCTATCTTTTTTGTCCTAACTGTATTGCTTAACAGCTTAACATCCGAATAGAAAAATAGGCGCGTCTGAGTTAAGATAGTTTGTCTGAAAAAGCGGAGATAAGATAGTTTGTCTGACACTGTCGAGTTAAGGTAATATTTCGCGTGGCGTCAATTTAGACGGCTATCGACCAGTTAATTCTTAAATGCAATTCATTTCTGTAACTTTGCTTGGCCTTCCTTAATATCGAGTGGGCTTTTAATTAGAAAAAGCCGCAAGTTTCCTAGAAAAACTCGACACCCCTATTTTATCTATCTAGCGGCATGGTACACGACATCTATCCAGAGAAGAGTGTTACGGAAAAGGAGGAAACCATTATTTTGCGTTATTTTCGTCAACAACCTTTTGGAGACTCTGCAATTATTGTCAGAGGAAAATTTTAAGATAACCTGTAGGAAATTTTTCAAGAATATCTGAAGTTTGTTGTAAACAGGGACTTGGTGCAAGCCCTTATAAAACGGTGTTCGATTCTTGAGCAAATATTTAGGCGTGTTCTAACACTATGCGCCGAAATGCTGGCTACACCCTCGATAAGCTTACATCAAAATAGCGATGTGACCTTATATCTTTCTAATAAAGTATTTTTGCGCGTTATTAAAACGTGACATCTGCGAAGAAGGTTCTCTTCGGTTCCCTCAATTTAACTTCCTCCACCTTCTACAAAATTCATTGTAGGTAATGCCCAAGCTTCTGGCGTGGTTGCCAACCGGCCAATGCCTCTGTATCAATCGGCTCTCAACAGGAAGATGACCCTTAAGGTCCTGTAGAATTAAATTGCGGTCTTATATTGGACGGCATTTGAGAAATTATATTACTATGCTATTGAGATTGAAGTGATTTATGTTTTGTGAATGTGTATAGGGAAACAGGTTTATAGTAACATCGGGTAATGCTATGGACCTTATTGGTCTCTGCGAAGCCAGTGGCTGGCCAGCATACCTAACCTAACATAACATTGGGGCCATCCATAGGGCAAGTCCTTGTAGTTTCGACACATTGCCTAGTTTTTAACGGTTATACTCGTACTGTAAATCTGAATACTACGGTACTGTAACATAAAAACGGATGTACTGCTGCTGCGTAGATGTACGTGATGGGCAGATGTACGTGGGCTTAGACCTCTCAACCTCCCGAAAACCACTTACAAAAGTAAATTTCAACGCTTGCTTTTTTAACTTAGCATCAAGTAAGATATCCCATTGCAACCCATGGGCCCTTAGTATGGTGGATATTACGGCCGTAAAGAATGACATCAGGCTCAGAGAGGCCAATACGATTTCGGGCAAAGAGCAATGCTGAATGAAATAAAATGGTGTCGGCTTAATGTAATTAAAGCTGACATAGAAGTCAGCACTGATTATTGAAAGCAATAGGATCTAAAATAGTGAAATCGGGAATTGTATGGAAATTTCGCATCACGCTGGCGTCACAGAGCCGTATCAACGTCACTCCAACCTGGGTTCCCGAACATACCAATATTGAAGCGAATAAGTCGGCTGATTAGATGGCCAGATGACGCTCAGAGAGCGGATAGCCACTGTTTGGTAATCACGTTAGGAAAATATCTGAATACAGTTGAATATACAGTGACCGCAACTCGTGACTTGTGGAACAAACGGGAAGACTGTGAGATCACAAGATTATTATGGCCGCGGCTAAGTAGGAAAAAGACAAAGGACATATTGAAACTCAATAGATCTGCAGTAAGAGTCCTTACCCGAATCATAACAGGAGACTGTGCTATAGCATCAATGCTTCAATAGGCTGCTATGATGAGCCGGAAGAAGAGTCAATTGACCACATTCTGTGTCGATGTCCAGGACTACAGACGAAGCGCCTCAAACACAAGGGTTCACGCTTCTTCAACGGTCAGGGCGAGATAGCGGAGGTAACACTGTTGGATCTCCTCGACTGCATTAGGGATAATAATTGGTTCAGTAGATTAAGGACTTGAAGCTACCATTTCGATTATAGGTACGTGTGTCCTGGACATTTCTGTCTCCGAATAAAAGCATGGAATACTCCACACATGCGCTACTAACCTAAACTAACCATGACACTCACATATGGTCAACTAAGCGATATTTTTTTTTTAATTTTGCATTTCTGCATCAAAAGCAACATTTTGAAAAAAATTCGCTTACGATATTTTAGCGGTTAGGGCTCGATATATTTTGGTATATGGAAAGTTGTGTGCCTTTTCCTGCATTTACTGTGCTATCTGTGGTATGAGTTTTTTTCCAAGGCATGTATATATGTTTTAGACGGGACCAATTTCTGTTCCATGCTAGCCTCAAAGTATACCTCATGTGCCTACTTAGTAATTCCTCAACTGTTTCGCTACTGTAAATATTGAAAAGGCCCTTAACCCAGCCAAGAGAAAATCAAATATGTCTTCTGAAATGACGCGCGCTTTTCTATTTTGCAATTTGTAATAGGTTTTTTCAATAAAAAACAGTAAAAAAAGTGCTTTTCGTCTATCCTTATAGTTTTTCAAGTCCTTGCGGTAGCGTATTAATTACACCCAAAAAAAAACTTCTCTTAANGTTTGTAATAGGTTTTTTCAATAAAAAACAGTAAAAAAAGTGCTTTTCGTCTATCCTTATAGTTTTTAAAGTCCTTGCGGTAGCGTATTAATTACACCCAAAAAAAAACTTCTCTTAATTGAAGAAAAACAGCAATCAAAATGAAAAAAAATGGGAATGAAACAGCACTAAAGGAGTTTTATCCTCTTTTCATGACCAACATTTCTTCAAAATGATAGATTACGTTAACGGTTCCATATTTTCGTGTACGTTTTTACACATTCCAAAGAAAAATTACGCATTCGGGAGAATTTTTTACTCATTCGGAAGAATTTTCTACCTTAAAGTAAGGAAAGTTTTTCTGTGATCCAGAGATGGATTTTTGGTTCAGTGTATGTTTCCATATAATTTTCTAGTTCCGAGTCGCTGGTCTTGTTGGAAATATTAGAACAGATGAAGTGTATGTAGTTGTCAAGCTGGAAATGGATTTCTATTAAATTTTTCTACCTCTTTTCAGGTACCTCTTTTGCAATATTTATGAAAATTCCATAGAAAAAGTAACACAGGAATTAGTAATTGAACAGGCTGACCCTTTATTTATTTGCAAAACATATGAGTTTTCTGGGAATATTCGAAATCAGAAGTAAGAATTTGAATAAATATTCAATTCGAGCGTTTATCGTTTAGTAGCTTCTAGAAATTTCTTTCTGCTGCTCTATGGATAAAAATGGATAAAGTGCTGAATGAACAGCTAATAAAGAACATATATGTATATGTATTAAAAAACAAAAAAACTTCCATAACAACCTTTGTACACATAGTAAATATAACTAGAATATCAGCCTATAACTACAGGTGTTCTTTATTATTCAAGTCGTAAATTGCACCATTGTGCACTGGGCACAAACAAACTTATTGCATACATATATAGTATGTAGAAAAAAAAACTTTAATATGACACAGTTCATTCATTTATAGACTTACATGAAGAACGCTCTTTAAAATTCTTTGTTTTCGAAACACTTGTGGGCATATGGAAAACAGAAAGAAATAAACCTGCGAGCGCAATTTCTGCACAATAAGTGATGAGCGAGAAATTAAAAACTACTGCAAAATAAAATGGTGGAAATAAGTGGGTAGCAAATTTTATTACGCTGCAGCAACACTAAATGCAAAATACAAAATGCAATCTAAATCACAGGCGCGCTAATAGATATGCGGCGGGCCAATGGACACGAGCAACCGCTCAATCAACCCACTCCGGCTGTTGCCCCGCACCCCCCGTACATATGTATGTGCGTTAGTATGTGTGCTTAGTAGGGTAGTTCAAAAAGGCATGGTGAAAAACAAAGTCGGAATTTTAATGTTCTCACCACCTATATCGAAAAAAATATAGCTCTGTTTTTTTTTTTTNTGGGAATGAAACAGCACTAAAGGAGTTTTATCCTCTTTTCATGACCAACATTTCTTCAAAATGATAGATTACGTTAACGGTTCCATATTTTCGTGTACGTTTTTACACATTCCAAAGAAAAATTACGCATTCGGGAGAATTTTTTACTCATTCGGAAGAATTTTCTACCTTAAAGTAAGGAAAGTTTTTCTGTGATCCAGAGATGGATTTTTGGTTCAGTGTATGTTTCCATATAATTTTCTAGTTCCGAGTCGCTGGTCTTGTTGGAAATATTAGAACAGATGAAGTGTATGTAGTTGTCAAGCTGGAAATGGATTTCTATTAAATTTTTCTACCTCTTTTCAGGTACCTCTTTTGCAATATTTATGAAAATTCCATAGAAAAAGTAACACAGGAATTAGTAATTGAACAGGCTGACCCTTTATTTATTTGCAAAACATATGAGTTTTTTGGGAATATTCGAAATCAGAAGTAAGAATTTGAATAAATATTCAATTCGAGCGTTTATCGTTTAGTAGCTTCTAGAAATTTCTTTCTGCTGCTCTATGGATAAAAATGGATAAAGTGCTGAATGAACAGCTAATAAAGAACATATATGTATATGTATTAAAAAACAAAAAAACTTCCATAACAACCTTTGTACACATAGTAAATATAACTAGAATATCAGCCTATAACTACAGGTGTTCTTTATTATTCAAGTCGTAAATTGCACCATTGTGCACTGGGCACAAACAAACTTATTGCATACATATATAGTATGTAGAAAAAAAAACTTTAATATGACACAGTTCATTCATTTATAGACTTACATGAAGAACGCTCTTTAAAATTCTTTGTTTTCGAAACACTTGTGGGCATATGGAAAACAGAAAGAAATAAACCTGCGAGCGCAATTTCTGCACAATAAGTGATGAGCGAGAAATTAAAAACTACTGCAAAATAAAATGGTGGAAATAAGTGGGTAGCAAATTTTATTACGCTGCAGCAACACTAAATGCAAAATACAAAATGCAATCTAAATCACAGGCGCGCTAATAGATATGCGGCGGGCCAATGGACACGAGCAACCGCTCAATCAACCCACTCCGGCTGTTGCCCCGCACCCCCCGTACATATGTATGTGCGTTAGTATGTGTGCTTAGTAGGGTAGTTCAAAAAGGCATGGTGAAAAACAAAGTCGGAATTTTAATGTTCTCACCACCTATATCGAAAAAAATATAGCTCTGTTTTTTTTTTTTATAGAAAATATTTAGAGGTCTATTTTTTCGATAGGGGGTGCGGGCATTAAAATTGCGTCTTTATTATCCTTTTTTTACCACCCTAATGCACAGTCAAATATGTAAGCGCGCTAGCTAACAAGTCAGCCCGCACGGTGTACAGTCATTTGAAAAGCAAGCAGGTTTCTAGGCGCTTGCACGCGGTGGCACGTTGCGGAAGCGCGCGTCAATTCTCAGTTTTTTTTCCTTGTTTTGATACTAGAGTTCGCTTACTTTATTGACGCCGCCAAGCTGCGCAATTAAATTTTATCGCGAAAAATACGAATTTTATTGTCATTTGAATCCACAACACCGGCTGGTGGCTAGCTGATCGCCTGCGATGTCGCCTCACTGGCTGGTTGCTATACTTTTTCCAGATTTTTTATGACCAGCGATTCTAAACAGAAACTGCAAATCTATGCAGTTTTTACGAGCGCTTTGCGATTTGCTTATTTTTGACGTTAATTTAATTTAATTCAATTAAATAAAATTTTTTTTTTTGGTTTTTTCTTGTTTCAGTTTAATTCTTTGTTGATTTTATTATCAGTTGCTTGTTGCTTTGTATAGCAAATAAGAGCTTTTTAACTGCATAAAAACTTTTTGTGAAAAAAATTGTTTTTCGTAGATATTTTTTTCCTACATAAACCACTTTCAGCAACTTTATGTAGCTGACTCATTGCAGCCGCTAGGCTCACAGCTGTCATTGTAATTGGTACATAAGTACTTACGTTGCAGTTTTTTTTGCACAAGTTTCTTTTTATTTTATTTTTTTATTTTTGAAGCGATAAGCAATTTTCTGCAATGCCTTTATATGTTAATGAACTTTTCTAGTTGTTTACCGAAGCGCGTAATTACAGTTTCAAATTTCAGTTGCATTTGGCATGCCGTGATTACATATATATGTATGTATGTATGTAAAAGCAAGCGATTTATTTATTTAAATATTTGTGTGCTTATTTCGATCTGGAAGAGCAGGTGGCAGGCAGGTTAGTTATTGTTGGGAATAGAGCACTGCGACCTTAAAGACCATTGCAATCCCGGCATAGATTTATGGCGTTACTATTAATCTAGTCATCGAAAAAAATTTTGTTTCAGGTTAAACCTTTGAACTTCAGCACGACCCTACTAACAAGATTACTCCTGAAGTGTCATTTGAGTTTGTGCATCAAGTCAGGGCATTGCTCTAACTTTTCTCCTTTCCTATGCTGCAGAAGGACTGTAAGCCGATTTGAAATTACCAATGTGTGCGAAAACCAGGATGAATGGCACTACATCATTTCAAGATTACCTCAGTCTGCATCGTGACGAAGTGTGTACTGATGTCGCCTCAATATCGTTACCACAAGGGCATCCGAGGACACCATCTAAAATACAGCTACTCTAGTTTAATCCATTATTTAGCCAGGTCAAATACCCTTCTCTTAACCCCCGTTTCGTGATTGTCTGCTCAGAGCTCAACCAACACACAAAGCAAAGCACTATAAGCAAATATTTTCAGCTTAGCCTAGCGCAATTGACTAAACTCATACATCTCCAGACGGAACCCAGGTATATTCAGTATATACCTGTATTATTTTTGTCGAGGTATAAAGCTTTCGAAAGCATTGGCCCACTTAAATTACACAGATGTCCGACGGTTAATCTTCCCGGGATCGCCGATTCGGTTTTTACGAATGGAGGAGATCCCCAGCAGCCCGATATCAGAGTTTACTAGCTAGGTAGGCGATCCGAAAGAAGGAGAGCTACGAGGTTATATGTAATAGATCATAAAAGACTAGTTTGCGACCCAATTTCTATTCTGGGTTTCATGTTAGACACGCGTTCTGAAACGACGAGTTCCAGGGCCGCGCTGCTTGGGCGGATTTAAAGGACAAGTTTTCATGCCGAGCCACTCCGGTGTTATCTACCAATCAAACAACAATCCCTTGAAATAAAAATGTTTTCACCATTTAATTTTATTTATGCACTTTGCAGTGGTGGTGTAAGTGACGTTTGAGTGTATTTGTATTAAGGTTTTATTGCTGATGGGGTTAGTTTTTTTTTGTGTTAACGCGATCACAATGCAAAGCAACATGTTCCGCACTTTCAACGCGTTCGGACGATTTGGACAGTAAGGGTGGTCTGTCAATTGAAAGCGGTGTAGGTATTCCAGAACATATCCATGGACGCTTATGATGTGGGTTTGATAAAAATCAACGTCACCATGTTTCCTACTTATCAAGTATTCGATATGAGGGACTAGTTTGTAGGTTTAGAATGCACCCATCTACTTTGTCATTCCTCCATAGAGCAAATTTCTTTTTCAACCGATGCCGGCGACACCGCTTGTCAGTTGTACAGACAGCGTATTTCACTTCCGTGAATATCCAGTGGAAGTCTTCCCGCAATAATTCAAATTGCCTACCATTATGTACTCACCGGCAATTCGTAGAGACTCGTAGAGCAGCGGCTTCAGCGGCTATACAGTTTATGTATTTATGTATGTGGGGCATAGCAACTCTTCACCAGTCCTTCACCTCTTCAACTGACTCTTATAGCGATGTTCTTTTAGTTGGATATTGACGATATAATACATTTGCTGAATTTGGTGATAACTGAACTTGACCGCAAAGGCAAAAATCAGATAGATGATGAGAAATCCGTGCATGCGGTGCTTAATTAGAAGGCAATAGAATACTCTTAAGGAATTTTTAAGTAGTAAAAGTTAAAACCTTATTCTATATTGATTTAGTTGCTTGATTTTTCCGATAGGGTAGGCTGATTAATTTTACAACGAATTTTCGTCCTCCCTTGTCAAGTTTGGTTTGAAGACAAACTGGTTCCGACAAGGGATGATGTAAGTTTGTTCCAAAATAAATCATCTCTGTTCTATAACTCTTCTTCGAAGATGATCGTTTGACGATATTTATTTATTTATTTAGCTTAGTTCCTTTTCAGGCTCACTGCCCATTGCAGCTGAAAATAAACTTAGCAAAATACCAATTTACACGTATGTAAATTCCAAAGAAAAACAAGAATTACAACAAGTGTCCAAAATGTATTTCGCTTACACGCAATTTAACTAACAATGTAGAAAAATTATTAAAATTTCTACGACTCCCTATTTGCATAAAAGCGAATTGCTGACAAACCACCCCAGCGCTTAATCAGCATCGAATGAAGTGCAGTGAAGCAAAGCAAATATAATACAATAACCAAACAAAAATAGTAAACTAACTGACCGCAATTGTAATGAAATATTTATTTTATTTCGTATTTATTCATATCAACTATATATGTAGTTACATAGAAATACTTTTACTACACTCATTTACGTTTGCCACTTAAGCATTTGTATGACCAACTTGGGGTTACCCTTGGAATTGATATCAATTTTCGGCACATTTTTATTGTAATTATAAGCGCATTTGTTACATTTTTCCAATGTCGATAGAGAAAACATAAAAATTATTTATTGATAACAACATAAGTACTTGTGAAGACACCACATGCATACTTAAGCGTGGCATTAGTGTTGAAGTTGCACGTGTGAAGTGGTCTTTGGGGAGGATTTTATGCGTTGCTGCTGATGAACATTGCCGATGGCACAGTTGAACTAAATATAAAACAAAATGTTGTTTGTGGCTGTTAGGGGGCAGTCGTATTGCGGGCATTTGGCACTTTCAGGTGTTGCTAGCCGAAAAACAATGCAAGGGATGATATTGAATATGAGCAGCGTAAAAGTGATACAATAATACACTTAATAGCCTATTAAATGCTATTGAGATTAGTATTTGGGCACGCTTTTGATTTACATGCATGCTTGCAGTGAACTGAATACTTTGTTGATTTTTCACAAAAGTTTGTATAACTTCTGCCAAGATTTCAACATGAAATTGACCATTGTCATGAGATGGGATATACTTGTTTAGAGCTCTCATTGATAGTTTCGCTTCCCTTTTGTGAGCTTTATAATAAAACATTCTTAGTAGTGAATGCTGCAAAGAATTTATAGAAGTACACTCTAAAAAATTTTTGTTTAAATTTGCGCATATTAGGATAAGCGTTTGACAGAATCGGCATACATGTAGTGTTGAGACAACTTAAAAAATGGAACATTGGCCAAAAGATATTTAACTTTGTAAAAAGCTTTTTAACAAACCGCACTTTCCGAACAAAAGTCAACAATAANGATAAGTAACCACTTTTCCCCCTAAATGCACGCAAATTTACATACCGTGTAATAAAATTAAACACTTGCTGTTTACTTTTACATACTAAATTTGTCGCTTAGGGAAAAACAGCCAAATCTTGAACATCGCAAACATACGCATAGCACAGATTCTGGTTGAAAAATATCACTTTTCAGTAGTAGTTTTATTTGCTTTTTAAGAGTGTATGCCAGAAAGAAGCAATAACGCATTTTGGCCAGAGTAAATTGGCATTGGAACTGCAACCCTATAAGAAGAGTTGTGGTTGCCACTGCAGTTCAAATCCATGCGTCAAAGTCTTGCTCCAGACGCCAACTTTTGCCAGTAGCAGAAGCTGACATGAGTTGTCGCTTTGTGAACCATTTTAGTGATGTTTGGTCTCCAGTTTAATTCGTCATCCTAAATAAAGCCTTGATATCTGTCCTGTCCAATCCTCTTCGGTTTTATAGCATCGAGGTAGATTATTGGGTCGCGAAGAGCTCAGTTTTTCGTCTCTCAACACATCGATCTCAAAAAAAAAAATGCCTAATCCTGCGAGGCAGAGATACAAAAATAGGACCGCCGTCTGAGCCTTTTCAAGGCAGTAAGGATCACTGTCACACGTTTGTTCCACATAAAATGTCCAACCAGTTTCTGACGGGATGGCTTCGGTGGCCGAAGTTGGTAATGCTCTAACTGGTTGTAGACCGAGGAATATCTGGTTTCAGCCCTCCTTGGCCTTATTACCAGCTACTCCCGAGTGACCTGATACCCAAGGTAATACAAGCTCGATATGTTTTCCAACATAATTTAGTCGAGTCTTGAATTGCCGATTGCCAAATTGAAAGTAGCTAGAGGGGTTGGAAAGTGAAGCTCATCTCCATTATCTTCGATATAGACACCCAATTCTGACCCAGTGTATGTGTTGGAGCCATCGGTAAAGGTTCGATAATGTGTAGGCTCGGGCTCGGCCTCAGGGAATTCAACCTTGTAAAATCTTCTTTAAATTATTTATCAGTCGAGCTTTTCAGTTCTGAATTTATAATCCGATCTTTGAAGAGGGGTTCTTCACAAACGGTACTAAGGTGCCTACAACCTTACCTTTCTTAAATGAGTGTTTAACCGCTGAAAATCTTAATACGGATGTCCAGTATGCATTTCAGTGTCCTCAGTAAGAAGGGTGAGAGGCTTAACGGATTTTCATTGGATTTTAAGCCTTTGTCTATAAGTTATTCCCTGTTCTGATTTTCGAATATTCAGAAAGTGAGTCCATATAAGGATATTGTGGATCCGCTGCTCGTCAATTCATCCTTGTTTGTTGGCATCTAGGTTGCAAAGTGTGAACACCGTTTTGACAGCTTTAAATGAAAAAGATAGTATAAGATATATAAGAGTACAGCACAGTGCCCTCCCTACTATATACAGATGTGTAAGGTTTTAAAACTGAAAAAATTAATTAGGATTCGCTACCAGAATTTTAAATAACTGTTTTTTTCATCGCACAATTCCGCCGAAAAAAATTGTGTGTCCAACTATAAGTTAGCGAGTGTATGAATTGATATCTATGAACAACTTCAAGAATTTGTAAAATTTATCAGATTTTAAGTTAAACTTTATTTTAGAATGTTCGAAAGGAATTTAAATTTATTCAAACCTTGCTGGCTGCCCCTAAAATTTGGTGCAAATTTTGAGATTTTCATGAACTTCCTGACTTTGTACGCGGAACAAAATAGAGGGTGGGACACCCCTTTATATGTTGATATTTTAAGGTCTCTCCTTATATATATGTATTTATGCAACCGTAAGAGATTATTCTCTTTGTAATTCTTCCAATAGATCAATTTTCTACATGCAATATACATAAGTCCGAAAAAGTCTATTTCGAGTGACGTAATATAATTTTTTTCTTTTTATTTCTTCTCGCAGCAATTCAAATCCTTCATCTGGCCAACTGTCGTCACAGTAATCGTTGTAGCAATGGGTTGTGGCTTCCTTGTGGCGCGATGAGTGCCCAAAATGTGAAGCAGCCGCAGCATCAGCGTCAGCCGCAATACTTACTTACAATTAGAATGAAAAAGCAGCAGAAAAGCAATGCATACAAAAATAATTATTTACAATGAAAAAATATTTAAAAAATAAAATAAATAAAATTGCGAAAGGAAACATAAAACATAAATAAAAGTGGCTAAACAACAACAAACACGTGAAATGTTTTGAATGCAAAGAAGGAGTTGAAAAACAAATTTTTGAGGTGAAAGAACCTACACGACAAATGCGGAATGTGAAATCTTGAACGTACGCAGCGCGTGGAATGAGGCGACTTATACGCCGCGCAAAAGTGAGAACAACCGGAGAGCCGAAACAAAAAGAGAAGCAAATGTGTGATTGAAGAAAGAGACAGTTTTGAAGAATGGAATGAAATTCGTCGATCGATAAGGCGCCATGCCAAATGGATTGTATTTGAATTGTAGCATTCAACGCTTGAAGAGCAGCGGTGCCAAAAGTTTGCCGAAATTGGAAGACTCACATGAAAAGGCGTAAGATTTATGATATTTTATGATAGAAGCAGAGAGAAAGGAGAGACAGCGCGCGCAATTAGCGACAACGAAACCGAATTTTTAGCAACGAAGCTTTTTTCTTAACTAAACAAACGAATTCAAAGTTGAAACGAAATGGTAGTGAAAGCGAAAAACTAAAAAAATATCTGTAAAGCTGAAGAGAGTATTTTTGTAAAATGTAAATTTTTATAATACATATAAAGAAACTACTTACTTTACCGTATTTAGACGTGGAAATTTTGCAGACAAAACATTTTTGTATTCTACAACATAAACGGGTATTCAAATTGGCGCTAAATACTTACATACTTGTATAAGCAACTTTTGTGCATAAAGCAAATATTTTTTACAGTGAGTTTTTTATACAATTTCTAATTTTTGACGTGAAACAAGTAAGACTGTTCGGTATAAAAAGACAGCATATGTACTAAAAACTTTAACAAAAAATTACTTGGCAATAAAATTTTATAAAATAGATAAGAACTAAACAAAAAAATGACTACAAATATTTTTTGAAGCTTGTTGAAATATGCACTTACTTTTGGAAACAAATTCATAAAACTTGAAGACTAAAAATTGTTAAAAGTGTACAACTTTCGTATGCTACATTTGCTTAAATATTTAATTTGAAATTTAAAGAAAAAAAATTTGTTGGGAGTTTTGAAAATTTTTGAAAATTGTAATTCGAAAAAATTGCAGTATTTTTTATAACATTTTTCAATATGGTATCAAAATATCTATACATATGTATATGTATGTAGGAGCCTGAAATATATATATAAAAAAACACTTTTTGATAAAAGATTTACAATTTTGTATTAAAATAAAAAACAATTAAAAGAAGCAAAAAAAGATATCTCAGAAATTGAAACTCAAATGCAAGGTTATATTTTTCAATGAGCTTAAAAAACGATACAAACTCAAATTTTGCAATGACATAAGCTTAACTTACAATTAAAACTAACATATGAAACTAAATTTCCGAGCAACAAATGGCTAGGATGTCAATTATCCACAATCACCAACAAAGAAAGTTAAAACTTAACAATAACAAAACTAGAATTTCATAAAAAATTTCAGCAAATATTAAACACGGTATATTTTTCAATAATCAAAGCAACTACAAACTGAAAAAATATATTGAAAATACACCATAATACAAAAATACTTATTTAATTTTTTTGATTTTTGAAGAAAAATTTTTAATTTAACAGAGTTCCCAAAGTAGATAAAGGGTTCGCCTTTAATGGATTACGAAATCGTTTGCACCGAATTTTTTCAAATTTTGACTGTGCCGATAATCAAATGTCACTGTTTCATACTCTAAGTCCTTTGGAAAAACCACCCCCTGATGCCTTAGGCCGCGTTTGTCTGGCCTAAAACGGTTGACACCTAGTCCCATATGCAGGGAGTCAGTACGTTTGAGGATCTAGGCAGCATCTAAGACACTGCTGAAAATTCCAAATCCAATTGCGCTTTTGTGGCGCTGTGGCGGCCTAAGCGATTTTTCCGGGTCCAATAAAGCAAATATAAACCTTAACTTGAAAAGCTCTGTAGCTAAGAGCGGTCAAAGACTTAGCATGTGTAACTGGCGTCCTCGGTTTTAAACAGAGTTGGGATTTTAACGGAGAGGTTTTCGCTTTAAAATTAATCATCAATTTTGAAGATTCCTACAGAATAAACGGAGAATCTGGCACACTTTCAAGTAACGAAAAGATTCCAATCTGGCTTACGGACTCTACAGTTAAATTACAGTAATGTTTTTCAGTTTGAGATCCATACAAAGTAGGCAACACATTTGCCCTTGTTCACGCAAAACCTATAAGCGAGTCATAAACCTTTTCCGTGGTTTAAGCTTTGTAAAGCTTTCTATAGTTTTCCTTGGACGCGTACAGAGAAAAAGTTCTCCCCGTACATTACTGCTAGAGACAGTCGGGCTACCATCACGGCACTCAAGTTTTTAAGACGGCAAGGACTAACTTGATAGGGTGATGGAAATCCAGCCACCTCATAGACAGCATATGTCAATCTTAACTGGGCCTCAACGAATAACGGCGTTTTGGAAAATGAAGAAGCCTACAATTCTTGGAAAGTTTCCGAACTTTCACAAAACTTTTATGTCTTATTCATAAAAATAAAATAGCTTTAAAAAGCTTGTCAAAGTGACATTTTCAAAACAAATTTTAGGTTTACAAAGCAATTACAGTTCTTCTTAACTTTTAATGAATTCGTGTGTCAGAATTTATATGATTTTTTTCAGTTTCGAGCTTTTAGCTTTTTCGATTACAAACAAATCCCCGCAGAAAACTTTGTGGTTTTCGAATCATAAAAAGCTCTACTTACAAATGAATTTTGATCAGTACGTTGCATGTGCGCTAACAGTTACTGCATATAATTAAATCATAAAGAAACGGTGATATTTTCTTTTGCAATGCATCAAAGAATTATAACTTTTTCTGAAATATGCATTATAATGTACTAAATGAATGCATAACATAAGTGGGAAGGTGCTAAAATCTTAATAACTAAAAAAACTTATTCATAAAACTCAATAATCTGAAAATAATAACAAAATACAAAAACTAAAATTTACACTGAAAATTATTAACACAGAACTTTTAAAAGTTAAAGTTAAGTATAAAACTTATAAACGAATTTACAAATTGTAAAATTAAAACACTATCTTTTACGAAAATAATTTAAATATTTTCACACAATAAAAATTAATATACTGCTTAAATCTAAAAAAAAATATCAAAGTCTTCGCTGTAATTCAAATTACAAACACATTTAATGCAATACAATAAGCAATTAAAGAAATAATTTTAAAATGTGTTTAAAAATTTACGAAAAATGCTTTAAAATAAAATAATTAATAAATAAGTTTAGTAAATTTTTTATAGTTTACATAGTAAGCACAATTTCATCGATTTCAGTGCTTAAGTAGTTGTAATTTTGAAAGCCATTTTTGTGATTTTTTATTTACGTGTGTTTTGCTGTTAAAAAGAAAGAAAATTTAAAAAACAGAACATTTATAAACGAATTTTGCCAAGTATTTTCTCGAAAATAGAAAATTTATAATAAAAATAAAATGACAATTAGAACTCTGAAATATTGTTTAAAATAAAAACAAAAATTAATAATGAGTAAAATAATTGAAAAAAGGTTAACAAAAAGCAAAATTAAATAGTTATAAGTAAAATTATAGAGGACGTAAATTTAAGTTGCAACTTCAAAAGAAGAAAAAAAACGATTTTCAAATTGGTCTCAACATTTTTTTTGTAATAAATAGTTATAATTTTTTAAACATAATTTCGTATGCTCTTAATATTTTATAAAAACGCATACATACGTATATTTGTGTGAAGGAGTTTTTGTGGAAAAAAGTTTAAAAGATTTTTTATCTAATCTTAAAAGCACTTCGAAGGAAACTTATTTCCAAGAATTTCCAAAATAAATAGAGCACAGAAGCTTTGACTTTTGTTGGGCGAAATCTTTATTAAAAGCTTTTAAAGTTTTTAGTGCGAAAGCTGCTAACTTTTGAGCTTACACGCGTGTTTAGAACATGTCTTCGAAATGACTTTAAAGCTTGTAACTTTATAAGGCTCACAAAAATCATAGAGTTATTACATGCTTCAACTTTAAAAAAAAGAATTTTTAAATTTCGATACAGAACATTTGCAAATTCCATTTATTGATGGTATCGTTAGCATTAAAACTAAAGATTTTATATATTCTGATGCAAAGATTTCACAAAGTCGTGTGTAGAGGCACATTTGGTAAAAGCTCTCTCTATCCATTACAGATTTCAAGTAAGCTGGTATCGTTTATTTTGTTACCAAATTTCTGCAAAACGGGGGTTATTTATTAGAGCTTCATTTCATTTTTATAATTAAAATTTTTTCCAGTAACGTTTATCACAATTTCCAATTTTGCCGCACTAAACTTTTTGAGTTTTCGATACATTTTGTATTCATAAGAGGCTTGGAAATGCTCTCTCTACCCATCTCTGTTTAAGACCAGCGTTTTGAAGCTTTCTACATTTTTCATATCGCTGGTCCTATAGACCGGCGACGGGAACCGCCCTGCCCGAAGGTAAAGCTCTTTTAAGTTTTCTATAAATTTTTTATAGGCGCGTGCAGAGTAAAAGCTCTCTCTGCCCATCGCTGCTGGCAAGACGTGCAGAGTTTTTCAGAGCTTTTTATTTATTGATATAAAACGGTGTTTGGGGAGAATTTTTCAACCTATAGACATTTTGTATTGATGCTTGCCGAGTAGACGGGAAAGGAACAAAAGCTGTTTTCTGGCCAAACTTAAGTAAGACAAATTTTGAGTTTTACAATAATGACTTCAGCAATAGAACTTAACGTTGGCTGCAGATTTGGCAAGTTTTTTTAGATTTCTTTTTATAATACTTATTAGTTTTTTGCGAATAAACTTTTAATAAACAAAAATTCACAAAAACGACATCACTGACAAATGTTAAAGTAGTAAGTGGTTGCCGCGCTGATTTTCAACTAAAAAAGTTTGAAAAAAAAAATTTCTGATCTCAGTTTCACAGTAAAAATCTGAAATTTATAAAGAATACATGGATCTCTAGTACCAAAGTCAGATAGTTAGCGAAAGAGCATTTTGGGATCAAGTTACGTTATTTTATTAAATATAATAAATAAAGGATGATATTTTCTTAAAAAAAATTACAAAACTTTTCTACTTGAAAGTCAGCAAGTTGCGTTTATAAAACATCTCTAGTCGACTTCAGAAATTTTTAAAATAGTTTACATACATTTTATGTTACAGTGCAGCCAAAACGCCGAAGCGAAAGGATTTTTAAAGACCTCTATAAACTTTATACCAGTTATGACCATATAGAGCTTTCACTCTGTGGGCTAAAATATAAAATCTATGGAAAGCTTTGAAAAGCTTACAAATATTTTAGTAATGACTCATGTCAGTTTTATACGGATGAACTCATAGTAAAAGCTCTCTCTGATCGTCCTGATGCATAACGAAAACATATGCTGAGGGAGAGGCTTTTGAAGGCTTTCCAAAGATTTTATATGGGAATGTAAGACGTAAAATCTCTGTGTGCACGTCGCTTATGTATACAAGTAATGACTAAATATCCCTTTTACTCTATGTTCATCCATATAAAGTCTGTTGAAAGCTTTAAAGAAGCTTCTTGCGATGGATATGTTTTGGTCGCAACTGATATGGACGGACACATAGTAAAAGGATCCTGCGCAACGCTAATTAAGAATAACCTCTTTCTGAAGTCGACTGGATTTTTACTACGAAAAAAAGCTACTCATGTACATAATTTAAAAAAAGGCATACGTGTTAAAAAATATATTAAAATGTAAAACAATTTTGCGCATAAATACCACACATAAGTTAATAGAAATAAAAGAAATTTCTAAATTCATGGCAATTTTGTAAACTAAATTAGAAAAAATAATGGAAATGAAATTTGTAACATAAAACAATTCCCAAAAAACGCAATGATCTCATGCCGTTAAATAAATTATAATTTCTTATATAAATTTTATGTTTTTGAACACAAAGTAAAATAAAAAAAAAAAATATGCTAGTATGATAAATTCAGAGCGTTATGTACATAGCAAAAATTTAGTTCAATTTTTTGCTCCAAATTGGCAAATTTTTGCAAAACAAAACGCAATGACCAATACCACTCAAGATATAAAAAGCGGCGGTAAAAACAACAACAGCACAACCACCACTACAACAGCAACCACCAATCTTAAATATTTAAATTGAATTAGTTGTAATTGCTTACGAATATTTTATTATAGTTATAATTATAAAAATCTTTAGCATTTAATTTTATTTGCTTAGTTTACTATGAAAATGCAAAAAATACACCTTAAAAAATAAAAAAATAAAAAACAAGTGATTGCAAAATTTTCTTGTCATTAGACGTTTTCTCGCTTTTAAATAAATAATTTCTAGTTGAATTCGTTTATGTGTAAAAAGCATTGTTGTAATTTATATAATCTAAGCAAACATATGTGCCTAGTTGTAATTAATTTGTAGTTTTTTATATCTTTGCATTTAAAAATATTTCGGTGCATTAACAGCGCCGATTTTTTGTAAATTTCAATATTTTTTTCTCTTTTTACATAATAGTTAAGAAGAACCATATTAAAGTAGACTCTACTTAAAAGAGACAAGTTTATGGCAACAAAATTAATGTGAAGTGGTCCATAAGAAGCAAAGGCTTCACAAAAATCTTTAAGATGCATTTCAAGCTTTCAAAAGCACCGTTTATGTATTCAGCAAATATAATTTTTTGCCTTATTTATATTTTTTCCAACGAATTTTTTCATAAAACAATATTACATTTTCATAATTTAAATACCTAACAATAATTTTACTTTTTTTATAGTTTGAAATGAAAAAGCTTTGGTCAGCATGAGTATAATTGTTGGTGGATTATACTGAATTAAAAACACAAAGAAGAAAGGTCGAAGCGAGAAATATCAGCAAAAGTGGTATAAAAGTTTTCGCTTAAAAAAGCTCAGGAGAAGGAAAGCTTTCTGTTTGAAAAAAGCTCTCCAAAAACTTTAATTTGAAATTATACTCCAAAACTAATCCACTTTTTTCACAATCAAATAATTTGTTCACAAAAAATATCCACCAACAATTAGTGCTTTTAAGCTCACTCAGTACAATTCATATATGTACTCAGTTATTGCACAATTTTACTTTTACAATATACTCGACGCAAAGCGCATTAATGCATTACTCAAACTATAAAAAAAATGATCGTGGAAACATACACAGTTTGTACTTCGCTTACTTAACAGAAAGAAAAATAGCCATAATTTCTCACAGTGTAGTAAATTCCATAGAAAATCAACAATTAAAACGAAGCGATACGAAACAAAACGAATTAAATTGAAATTAAACGATTTGTAAATTTTTACCAAATGAGCCGCAAAAGTTTAACCAGATATGATATTTCCCAACCATTATATAAGACATATTTTTCTTTGTGTACGGAAATGTCAATTTGGTTACATTTAAGCTTTACGCAGGCTCATTTTTAGTAGTTTTCACAATGATCTCGGTATATTTTGTACTCACTCAATGAAAGGGGGCAACTACAAAGCGAGTACTGTATGGTAGTGTTTGGAGAGGAGGTTGCAGAACTCAGCAAAGAAAACAGCGATGTTGCCGAATTTCACTAAGTTTTCAGAACAATGCCACACCTTGCATTGCTTTACCAGTTAAACGCGCGCCGTAGACTAGCCCCCGGAGTGAGTGTCCAAAAAAAAAGTTACAATTAAAAAATTCTGTTAATTTGTAATTCCATGCATTTAGTCAGTTAGTAAAAGAAGTAAATAAGTAAAAATAAAACAAAATAAAAACAATCATTTAATTTTTTAGTATATATTTTAACGTTGTCATTTATTTCATCAATTGCCATTAAAAATCTCATTCTCAATGTGTAGTTTGTAAAGAAAAAAAAGTCATGCATTCGCTCAAATTGCCAAACAAAAGCCACAAAAAACGCATAACATTATAACGTACGCACATACATACATACATACATACATACATACATACACTTACTTAAGACAGGTAAAGATAATTTGTAAATAGCGCAAATTTTTATTAATATCTACTAAGCTAAGTTTAATCTAATTATTACACTCGTTTTCGTTCTTTTACTTATCGTTATTTTACTCGACCGCAGAATACTTGCTAGCGGTGTTGCCAAATTTCCACGTCAAGTGCTGCCAATCATTAACACTTATAGAAAACTTATTTGTTTACATACTTACTTGTATTCATAAAATATTTATAATAAAAGAATAAGAAAATATTTTTTTTTAGCTTTTTTTGCTCGCTTTAAAGTTGTTTATTTCAAAATTTTATGAATTATAAAAATATATATGTGGACACATACATTTATTTGATTTATTTTTTCACGTTTAAATCTTTCTTATGCCTTACTTAATTGCATTGCTTTTAATACTGTACATTATTTGTTTACACAAATTTAATTTGTTTATTTTTTATTTGCTTTAATCGTATTTGTAAAATAGTAAAAATATCATTTAGTTTTTAAACAGTTATAAGATATGTATGCTTATGATTTTTTTTGTAAAAAAAAATGTGAATTAATCTTTATAATTTATGTAGAAAGCATTAAAGCAAAAATGTATACATGCATAAATAACAGTAAAGAAGTATATTATAAATATGCACACAAGTATATTATAAAATAAAAATCATTATTATGATCTCATGAATGTTTATCAGAAATACAACATATACTATATTAAATATACTATTAAAGAAATTTATATAAATAAATAAAAAATCGCAAAAGTTGAAGCAATATGTTAAAATCTTTTTCTTAGCAGGAATTTTTCGGATTAGCTTTTACCGGGCGCGCATTAAATACTAAATAATGTTATAGTACGAGAACTAGAATATGCTTCCTTACTATGGAATCCGCTCTACTCAATTTATTTGGGTAGAACTGAGAGAGTACCCCGCAGTTTTAT
Source organism: Rhagoletis zephyria (assembly GCF_001687245.7). NCBI lineage: Eukaryota > Metazoa > Arthropoda > Insecta > Diptera > Tephritidae > Rhagoletis > Rhagoletis zephyria. Next base: position 31,751 of record NW_016158525.1, on the reverse strand, counting down.
ACACTTTGATATCAAACATCTTCATTTTACCGACATCTTTTTATGTTTTATTGGCCCTTGGTAAGCGCAATGAAACAACTTTTCCGTACCGGAGATCCACTCAATCGCTCTTGTTTCTTTCTGATATCGTTACTGTATTTATTGATTGATTTAGGTATGTATGTACTGCAGCAGATAAGTTGCTGAGACAAGTAGTCAGAAGTTACCTTTAGCTCTTCTTCTAAAATATGTAAAAATTTCATAGCTGTATTCACTAATAGTGTCTTCCTAGAACAAAAAAATTATTCATTTTTACTATGGAAGTATACTGACGGCTGAATGGAAGATCGACCTATCTCGGCAGCCAGTTCGAAAATGCCTTATCTCAGAAAGTTTTTCAACAACGCCCTACCTCAGAAATTGGTTGAAAAACGTCCTATTTCAGAATTTGATTGAAAAACACTCAATAACTCTGTTCAACAATGCCCTATCTCAACTGGAAATCCACCAAAAATGTGCTGAGGTAGGGTGTTTTTGAATTTTCTTAGATAGGGCGTTTTCGAACTGGCAGCTGAAATAGGTCGATCTTTCACCCAGCCATCGATATGTAAATTTAGAACTTTGGAGCCGTTTTTCTCGCTTTTTTGAGTTTTTTTTCCTGTAGGGTCTTTCTGTTACGAAGTTTTCTTTGAGAGGGGAAAAAACATTTAAAGTAGCCATTTTTGAAAACATCGGTTTTCAATTCATTATCTATCACTGGTAGCTAACGAGAAATTCTAATCTGCGGTCGTCCATATAAAATCTATAGAGAGAGCTCTAAAAAAAAAGCTTCTCACGCGGTCACGAATGAAACATATCTCAAACATAACATATTTGCAAACCTTTCTACAGATTTATACGATAACTAGTAAGCCCGGGCGGACGTTGGCCTGCTACACACCGATACATAGGCAGGTTACATGCATCGTAGATATCATGGGTCTTCATACTGAAGCTTAGTACTCGGTAACTCGCTGTTCGGTAATTTTTTCCCATGTATTTTGTTTGTGTTACACTATTACACTATTACAAAAACAAAATACATTAGAAAAACTTACCGGACACCGAGTTACCGAATGGCGAGCTCGGTGTGAAGACCCATATTGTTTCTTACGTTTTATTTGATATCGAAATTTGAAAAAAAACACGATCTCTGGTTACAGTTCAAACATCAGCCAGGGGAATGGATAACATTGGATTGTATCCAAACGGTAAATTGTTTGATGCTGTTGATGTCAGCATGTTTATTTGTATAAATCACTGATGGGCACTGCCTTGCTCGCGGGCAAAGCTCTTTTAAGATTTCTATACATTCTATATAGAGGCGAGCAGAGTAAAAGCTCTCTCTGCCCATCGCTGGTATAAATAAATACTACAATATATGTTGTTTTTATCCTGCCTATTTCTCCCCAACATAAACATACATATGAAGCGTAGCCGCGAATAACATTGGAAAACTCCCGCTTCGGATATGGGCAGTTTGTAGTTAGCGTAAACTAACAGAGCGACTTGTTAAGGGGTTAATTAGAAGCCTGTGGCGCCTCTGGTTGTGCATGTATTGGAGGGCTAAAGATTAGAATGCTTTCGCTAAGGATTAGAATGCTCATAGTATCACAACTTCTACGTAAGTTAATCTCTACACACAATCGAATGGTTTGAACCTGCGAAATGGTCGGGAATTACCTATAGGCTATACATGACAGATATGACTGCTATAAAGTCTTCTGTATACCAATGCAGAGTACTCGTAGGGAGATTTTCCTCCATAATACAGTTACCTCGGATTGCTTTGCTGCAGAGACAACATCCTGGTACTCCGTGACATACGTAAAGTAGACAGAAATTATAACGAGTGCACTTGCCTCTCCGTCACCTGAGCGGATCTGCGATTTATGGCAAGGTGAACAACAACCGGTAGTCGAGAATGGAGGAGAGACGTGTCATTCAAAGGAAGAAAAAAGAAGCCAAAATGCATGTTCTCAAAGAGAATGGCAGGAAGTCCAAGTTTAAAAATGTCTCAAAAGATCCATCTCAAATGGATGATTATTTTGATTCTATACATGTATTTAATATTCTGATAGAAATTGTACTAGTATTCCCCAGGATCCACAGGCATCCGGTGTTGTATAAATTGTATTTTCACGATAGCATTCGAGAGCGTATTTCACGGGCTCAACAGTGGTAGCTGAAATATCGGCAGTTATTGGAATTGTTCTCATCTTTAATGGCAAGTTCAATATCTAGTACACAAGAGTCTCTCCACAGAAGGGTTCCATCATTTTTCCGAGTCCTTTCAGGGCTGAGAACATTTTTGTGATTTCGTTCATTTCCAATGACCTTGGTGAGAGTGCGGCGCCGTGCGGTGAAATGTGGTTGAATTTGCTAGACACGGTTTCTCAGTACTTTTGCCTAAGATGAAGAAGTATAAAAGATTATTGGCGTACTTCAAGGTTACAAAATTTGTGCAAAGAAAGACTGTAACACGAATTGTTAAGAAATAAAAATGTAAAGGTATTTTTACGTTTATTTTTAAACAAAACTTGAGTTATTAAATGCAACAGTAACAACACACTGTTGGATGCTGCCTTTAAGCCTATTGGATTTTACGTAGAAAAGTATTAGCTATAGAATAAAACACAACTCAGATGTGGCGCATTTAATTTTAGTATAATAAAGTGCAAGTTTAAAGAAGCTGGCACTTATGGTTGATATTGGATTTTTTTTTTGTTGAAGGTGTTGCTCATTTTCTTCATATCACCGAACATACTTTATATGGAAGAAAATGACTTATCAAAAATCAACGGTCAGTCCTAGCTGCTTCAAACTGCAAAACTGCGTACTCAAGATTTTTCTAAAGATTCTAATTTAAAGGCCCGAAATTTACCAGACGCCTTACTGGATCCGCCATTTCGAAATTTGCAATTAGAATTTTGGCCGCACTTTTGAATTTCGGCACACCGTCCGGTGAGCCAATAACCCAGTGTGGAAACTTGGAAAATTCTCTATCGGTATTATATACACATATACTACGTTTATACGTACAAAATAATCGACTTAATTGAAAGCGCATTGACACCGTACATATTTCGCTCTAGTGTTTATACATACGGCTTTATATCGGCATCAAGGTAACCGTCTTCAAAAGCAAATAAAATCAGCTGTTTTCATTTGACATTTTATAAGTTAATATAATGGAAAGTCATAAAAATCTAGTTTTATTCGGCATTATAAAATAGTGGCAAATAAAAACAACGATTATTATTAATCAGCTTTTAAATACTGATGCGATTATTTGGAATTTGAGCGGAACAGCTGATCTCCAATTCGCTTTGAGTGAGAGCGGTGTTTATACACTCTTTCTAACTGTCTGGAGAAATAAACTACCGATTTGAAATGGAGTGTGAGCCAAAACACTTCGCTCTTTCAAAGCGAATTGAAATTCAGTTTATACATATGTTTTGAATCGCGGCGAAATGAATTTCAGCGACTTATGCATGCGTATAAACGTAGTAATAATTGGTACAATGATTGGTTTATTAAATAAGTAAAAACATACATAAATAGAAATTACGCTGATAAAATTTGATTTACCAAAAATTATAGAAAACCAATTAAGTGAGCATTTTTGGTACCGCAAAATGATGTCGAAACATGCAATGCAAGGTTAACACGGCGCTTCTGCACAAGTGCATGTTAACACGACAACAGTACACAAGTTCGTAAAACCCAAATAGTTAAATACAAATTGGGCAATTATAGCGCAAAATTGTAAGTGGCAAAAGAACACGATACGGGAAAACCACAAAAAAGGGAATGAACGCAAATAACTCATACACTGAGAAAAAAAAATTAACCAAAAATTGGTGAATGTTACCAAATTGAAACGTGGAAAGATATCAACGTGATTTTTGGTTAATATTAACAATGCCCTCGTTGATATTTTGAACAATGATTTGGTTATATTAAACACACTTTTGTTTCCATTAACCAAATTTTGCTTGTCGATTTTTTCGTTTTAATAACATGTATGTTCAGCACTTCACAGATGCTATTTCATAATTCGGAGATACAAAACCAAAATTTGTATTATCATTTTAACAATTTGCCGCTGACGATATTTCAAAACCGCATCTTCTGAATCTTAGCAAATAACAGCGAGCATCTCTGCACACTCAGCTACAGTCGCTTTTTAAATGTGTCTGCAAATGTTCAACTTGAATCAATTTTCTTCGTCGTTTGATTTGGTTCTGCACTTCACAGAGGCTTTTACGTAATTAAGAAAAACCAAAAACAGAAACAAAAAAAATTATGTATCGCGCCAACGACATTCGTACTGCTGGAAGCCAGCAAATAACAGCAAGCACCTCTGCACGTTCAGCCCCGTGAGGTAATACCTTAAATGGCAGTGCCGCGGGGAGAGTGGTTAGTGGAGAGGTTTTAGTACGCAGGTGTAGCTGTGAGGCTGCAAGTCGCGCATACTACTATGCCGGTATAGTAGTACTCATGAGAGTTCCCTCTTCACGGGCGTCATCCCAGAAAAAAAACCCTCTGCACGTTCAGCCACTGCCATACATACGAATTTGTTCTCAAATGTTCAACTTGATTCACATTTTTTACAATCGGCTTATTAACCATAACTTAGTTGAAAGATACATTGTGCTTTTGGCTCAGTGTAGCTTAGGATTAGATTTGTATGTTGCCATACATCTATTTCTCATGCCGTGACTTGTATGTTACTTCATTGTTAGTGAAGTTATGATTTGCATAGGGCAATTATGCGCCGCACAACATACACATACTGATATGTGCAATCGGGTGTTGAAAAATATATGAAAAGCGGCCGCAAAAGGATATTATCAGGTAAGCATAAATGCCTGTGGCTGCAGAAGGCGAAAGTGTAATAAGAGTCGTAACCCGCTGTGTCAAAGGAAATGAACAAAGGTACGAAGTTATACATGCACAAGCAGAAGATTAAAGGGTGCGGTTAGCAGGCCTGCTGGTAATGGTATTCACTATGTTTGCAATGCAATGGGTAGGGGGTTGCGTTATTAGCGCAAATTATACTGTGATTATGTTAGCGGCTTGCGTTTTTTCATTCTTTGATTTTCCATACATAATATACCTACCCTTTAGCGTCGGGACAACTTTTTCTTATATGAATGCAACACGTAAGGTTAATTCCACGTTAGACAGTAGAAATATTTATTGTCCTTACCAATAATTATTGTAGAAAATTCGTATACAGTGATTTCCTAGGGCTTTGAGCCAGTGTAGTAATTTATCAAATCATTGCCTCGAATATCCTTCAACAGTGCCAAATCATAACCTCTTCGGCACTGAAAATTTTATTTTCCCATTGATCCAAATTTAGTCCTCAATACTTACGCACTTACGGCCAAATTCAGTGTTAAAGAACTCCACCGGTATCACTTTTCTTATGTATTGGGCGAGCACACTCAAATTTCAGTTCTGCTCCACTGGTAGTCCACTATTGGCCCATTTACATTTTTTTTGTCATATCTGCGATTTTCTTGAGTATTTTATTAACTATTTCAAACTCAATAACTGGGGTTCTTTAACGTATACACATTTTCGGCTTACTTTTTGTGATATAAATAGCATATTCCTATGAATGCCACGAGTTGATCATTCGAATCAAGAGATTGTGCCATCTTAATATCTATTAAAGTCCTGTTAACTCTTATCAGAGTTTTTAGTCGGATTTTATATCGGCCAACTTCATTCCCTCTGCATTCAAATATTTATGCCCCTGTGTCCTCATGACAAGTAAATATTTATTAGTGGCTAGTAAAAAGATATCAAATTTTGCAAATATCTCAACTCCTGGTCCACCTGTCGGGCAACACTTTTGTAAGTTATATATAGACTGCGGAAATTTATGCAGAAAAAGAAGCCTAAAAATATATATCACTAACTATAAGTAAAATAAATTAATTTGTATACATTTTGCTTAGAGTTAGAAGGTTATATGTGTGTTTTTGGTTCAGTGTTTTGGTGTTTATGGAATAAATTTCAAAAGAAATGGTAGAAATTGTATAAGATAAGAAGCTGGAGCATAGTTTCTGAGAAAATATGTAATTCGACATTTTTTGGCTGGAGAATTGCTCAAAGGTGACGCGGACATAAAGTCAGGATCCGTAGCCTCTAAAAGCCTTGGAAACCGCTCGCACCACTTTATAGATAGTCCAGGCTTGAACTTGTGTAGGTGTCTGGACACTATGGTGTTCAGGGCAATGAACTCGCTGATGATTTACCGAAATTCGGCTCCCTGGGGCGCCCGTTGGTATTGGTACGTGCAAATCAACCAAGAGTTTCCAGAAAAGGTCTGACAGGGTGGTAGAAAAATTCCTTCACAGACAAAGAAGGCGGGATCTACGAGCCCTGCTGAGGCTCACTACGGGGCACAATCCATGTGGACGACATATGGTCACCATAGGCTACCATTGGAGGATAAGGATAGTACAATACATTTTCTCTGCCGCTGTCCAGCCTCCGCCAGATTTAGATGGTGGAATGCATTGAGAATGGACGAGATACATTCGCTTTCACTCAACAAACTGCTAAATTCATAAAGGAGTCTGGTAAGTGTGCAGAAGAGCACTGAATTTCTGTATAAGTTTGCCATCTATCTTACGTAACTAACAAAACTTTTATGGCCTTATTCATAAAAAATAAAATAGGTTTATAAAAGGTTTATAAATTGAAAAATATATGAAAACGTCAATTTATTTATGAATAAGGCCATTAGTGTTCATTTAAAAATTCCATAATTTGTTAAAAATCCAAACAAATTTGGAATGTCCCTTGTGTGATTTCGTTATCGTCCATGCTTTGCACTCTTATACTTAGCCACTATGCTGTGCTGATTAAATTGTCATAATTGCCTTTTTTGCGGAAATTGCAGCGTGAACACGCGCACACCGTTAGCTGTCATGTGATATGCCACATTTTCCCCAAGAATGCACACGAAAAAAGAAGGAAAATTATAAATACAGTGGTTGGCATAGAATTTCAATCAAATTGTGGTTAGTTGTCAAATATTTATTCCATATTTCATATTCTTTTGATACTTAAGTGGGAGTAATAATTATTTTAACCTGACGCACGCGTGCACTCGTGTGACCCATTGTTGGACATCAATGATCCGCATACGCATGCCTACATTGTTGTTAATTATGTCGACCGCAAAATGCGTGAAATATGCGTAGAGCGAAATTTGACAAGCAGCGACTACTGGTCCAGTTACAAGCGTATTAAGTAAAAGTACATTTATAGTTAAATTATAGACGCATTTGATTTCCTGCATTCGGCGCGTGTCACCACATAGAGCTGTCAAATTTTTATATTTCAAGCCTGCACAGCTGTCAATCAAACTGGAGAAGCAAAAAAAATATATATATGAAAACAACATAATAGAATAAAGCGCACGCAAATCAAGCAAACAAAGTAAAAAAACGAATAGCCAAAAATCCGCTTAATTGAAAATTTTAATCCAAATCGCAAGACTTGCTAAACTGAATATGTTTCCCCCCTCCACTTCGAAATCTGCATAACAACCACTTGTATGTATTGCTTAGCTATTCAATCAAACATTCATTCAAATGCTTTTCACACATTTTTTCACGCTTTCACTTGACAGCTATGCATATCTAGCATTGAACACGCCTGCTTGCACCAGTGGTGCATTGCTTTGTCAGACCCTTAGTTCTGCTCCTTATTCTTTGATGCTGTAACCCCTCCCTCTGTGCGTTGTTGAATCAAATCCTTTCGCGTATCTGTTACTAATATTCATAATTCTATCCGCATGGCACACTTCTATCAAACACTTTGCTTTAACTTAAGTATTTGGCAATATTTGCGGGTACTAATGCTACATAAATATATTTGAGGATAATTTGCACTGTAACATGTCAAATGTGACAGCTAGACAACGGTAAATTGTGACACGCGTTTTACGTCTGTCGTGGTTGCTAATGATACTGTATTTAGAAAGGATTTGCGATAACATAAAACGTCACTCGGCAGTCACTCAAAATTCTCTGCGCGTAAATACTTCTTCATGAGAAAGGTAGGACTAGGAATGGGTAACCCAACATTGGCTATACTCATGGAGGTGTTCATGCAAAGCCTATAGGCGAAATATATGGAGCATCTTGCAACCAATTTGGCGGCCGCTGTGGTGTAGTGGTAAGCAGTGCACACTTACACTCCGCAGGGCCTGGGTTCAATCCCTGGTCAAAGCAACGTTGCAAAAATATAGAAAAAGGTTTTTTCTTAACAGCGGTCGCCCCTCGAGTATATTTCTGTCATGAAAAACAGCTGTTCGGAGTCGGCGTAAAATTGCAGGTCCCTCCCCTTTGTGTGGCAACATCAAGGCGCAAGCCACCATTTGGAGGAGAAGCTCGTCCAAGCACTAACATATGTGTAAGTCCTAATCTAGTATTATTGTAATTATCCTCACAACCAATTTAGCTTCTACGCTAGATATGTGGACGACATAATATGTATAATAATGGGGGACAAAGAGGAGCAGATATTGGACTACCTCAATGAACAACACAAAAATATAGCATGCACGATGGATAAGGAAGAGAAAGGAAAACTCAACTATTTGGATCGAACGGTTAAAATAAACAAGACTGGAATACGAGATATACAGAAAGCCCACAGCGACCGACACAGCAATACGTGAAACCTCTGCCCACCCACAATAACAAAAAAACGCAGCATTTAGACAGTTATTAACTAGACTTGAGCGAACCCCATAAACTAAGGATGCACACAGGAGATACCTAGACACAATATATGCTATTGCCAAAAACAATGGATACAAAAAAAGATCTGGCGGACAAAATTAGACGACAACGATACAGTTTGGGCAGTGTTAACTTACACGGGTTAAATGACATACAAACTGGCCAAGGTTTTCCAATCGTTCGTTCCATCGTTCGGAACCAGGAACAACATCAGAAGAATACTGAACAGCAGCACAAACAAAGAAAACTCTCTAGATAAGCAGGGTGTATACAAATTTGAATGCACACATGCTACATAGGGTAAACTGGCCGTAAGACTAAAACAAGATTCCGCGAACATATAAGAGGACACAGAAACCAAGCGTCACACCAGAATCAAACTTCGCAAATCATATGTTCGAAAATAAATGTACACCAATGAAAATTAATAAGGCAGCTAAACTCCTCCACGTACAACATAAAGGACGTCGTTTGAACGTATTGGAGAACATGGAGATATGCAAGCAGAAAACATTTCAAGGGCGAATTATAAACGAACAAACAAACACCGTATCCGATGTAATATTCGAACCACTCAAGATGCTGTACGGAACACGTGAGAAGACCCTTGGAAAAAACGCCAACGCGAAGATCAGACCCATGCCGCAGAAACCAAGAAAATGAAAATAACGGATTTCCATCTGCCGGCCCATACAAGCAACTTAAAACCACATATCCTCTAAATAACGGAACATAAACTGACGCAATCACGAAAGCTAAGAAATTAAAAATAACGGATCTCTACAAGCAACCAAAAAGCACCTACCTGCGAGATATTGAAACAAGAGCTGACGCACTTAGATGGGTATGCATGACCTAATGACAGTTAAAACAGATAGTAACACAATACATAAATGCAGAAGGAAACACGAACTATTCAAAAGGTAAAATGGCACTGATGATGGCACAACGTCGAACCAAACCAAATTTGACAAGGGGTGACGAAAAATCGTTCCACAATACATCATACTCCTACCCTGTCGGAAACACAAACAACCAAAAAGAAGATAATAGGGGATCTATTCTTCCAATTGTATCATTGGAATTGCAGGACTTTGAAATCGTAGCGGAGGCAGCGGTCACTATTGCTCCGTGCGAGGTCGCAAAATTACTAAGATACTTTTCCAGGGTGAGCGGCAATACCCAGCCGTAATGTTTCGCACCAACACCAATTCTTCTTTTCCTTCGCATGACCGCTGACTTCACGCACACATAGCCGGCCAGAGCCCCTTCCATCATTGAGGGTATGGATATATCAGGTAGGTGCATACTATCAAATCATAGCTCTGTTAACATTTACCTTAGCCGTCATCAAATGAAGGGACTCTCATCCTTTTCAATTATTATTTTTTTTTAGAATTTTAAAAATTTTAAATTTTTCTAAATTTTTCATCAACATTATTTAGGAATATGTATACATTAACAATTGCTCTAATAGGACTATATAATGGATTTGCACTGCCTTATAATTTCCAGGCAGCTAAAAAGCCTTTCAAATCCGCAGTAAAATCCTGTTCTTTCAAACTTCAATTATTTAAGGATTAAATCTAATTAGTGCAAAATATCTAATTTCCAGCTTTAATAGGTAAATTAGCATATAATGCACATAAATTCATAGCAATGGAATTGTCAAAGCCATACAATAACTATTCGGATGTTCAATCAAGCAACCTAATAACAACAGAACCAACCGTCACAACATGACGCTTAAAAAAACACACACAAAAAAATCCTTAAAGGATTAGCAACACCTGACAAATGCAAGGAAGTAGAAAATAGTGCGAACAACTGCCACAAATTAAAATAAATCAACAATAGTATTAGTGAAGAACTGCAGTTGCAACAACAACAAAATAACTAAAACCGAATTCTAATTTTACTGATAAAGCACAAAACAATAATGTCTTCGAAAAAATTTACATGAATTACGTGCAATTATAAAGGAGATGTAATGTTATCAGATGCGCTGGAGGTCGCAGTTTTTTTTTTTAAGTGAATTTACTTACAAGTGCGCATTCAATTTGCATACATTTGTGCATTCGATTTGACTGGTTTGAGTATTTGTGTAACAACATCGCAACATTATAGCTATTTTGATTATTATTATTTTCTCCTTTTGCTGTTTTTTTTTTTGTGGTGCACTGCCATTCATGTTTCCGTTTCCGTTGCATTACGCTATGTGCTTATTGTTAAACCGCAAGCTTGCATATCAATAACTCTCACCTTAAGGACAATTTTAATTTCGTTCACCCAACAAACATTTGGAGTAGTTGAAATCAATAATTATTTTACAATATAAATTATTTATACAAATAAGTTAAAAGAGCTGAGGGACCAACATTTACTGAACCCATGTTTAAGAGCTTTCTCGACATAATTCTCTTTGAGTATGTGAAATTTTCGTGATGCTGGAAACCTGGCTGCTGGCACTAAACACATAACCATAACTCCACTCTTAAAAATAAATCTTAAATTTAAGTTAGTTTTCTTTTTAGAAAATATTGAATGAACTGTTTGTTTTCAGTTTACCTAATAGATTAATGAATTAAGGGAATACGACGGTAAAACTTTCGGGCATAGCTCTTATAGAAAAATTAAAAATGAAGAAATGGTTCCCAAACTGCTACATTTCTACCATATTCCCAAACTCGCCAAAAAATGTGAAGACTAGATTGAAAATGAGAATATGCAAGATTTTACAAGTACAAATCGCTGACCTTCTTAAACCAGAGTTGAAACTACGTTCTCGCTCCGAGCAGTTATATTTTTTAGAGCACTGCAATTTCAAAAGCTCAAAGCGCTAACTTTATTTATTTTTATATTCCCTCCCTATAAACTCCTCACATATTTGGCTCACTCATAAATTTGTGTGAGGAGTATTCTTATTTTCATAGCTCCGAGTTTTATGCGAAGCAAGGTGATACGAAAAATATTTATTACTCAAGTTCTTAAACACACAACACTTGAAGCGACAAAACCGCAAAGCTTTTTTCGACAAACTTTTAATTCAGAGACTGGCAGTAGAGAAAATAGTGAATCTAGAAATGCCTGTGAGAAACAACGAAGCAAGCAGCGCATCAAATTTATAGCATAAATAAAATGATTGCTCAATGGGCCTTACCGCAAAAGCTCCTGCCCGAAACATAATGCAATTACTGGCTTATTTAAATGGCTGCGTAATACCCAGGTCTTTGCATTCGACTCGATATCAAAGGTCATATGTCCAGGTTCAGCCCTTATGTCATCCTTTTTCTTCGATGTAGTCCATATCAACTGTTTTGTTCAACGCGTATCAATTCTTATTGCTCATTTACTGCTTTCCTCTTTACCGGCTCACATCACTTCCTTGCAAGGATGCATCGTAACGTTACTCTCTTAGCGTTTATCAAAAAAAGCAATCGTTTCTGTTGAAACGATTCTTTTTTTATCGTTTAGGGCATTATCAAAATAATTCTATTTTGGTTTTTAACGAAAAGAAAATCAATCGCTAATGCTGAAGCTGTAGCATGCATTTTGGTGCTAGATGCTAACGGGTGATTTTTTTGAGGTTAGGATTTTCATGCATTAGTATTNGAGCTGGCAATGGCATACAACAACAACTTTTCGTTGACTTTTTTGTTTCGATGTTAACTATTGAGTTTTGTTTCGTTAATTCAGCTCTGAAACGAAACGAAATTATTTTGATAAGTTATTTTTGCGCATCAACAAAACGATATCGATTCATATAGTTTGTTGAGCATCTCTGCTTCCTTGATTTAACCCATCCATTGTCCTTAAAATTTCTTGTTTACTCATTAACGCCCCTAAAACTAAAACTCCTGCCAGCACATTGCCCACACGTCCCTCAATGACTACTAAGCTTTTGTGGTTTTCATGACACAACGCGTGTTCAAAGCGTTCACTACATACGAGTAGGTACATATCGGCGCACGAACGTTTTGTAAATGAGGAAAGGTGCCGACTTGAACGCGCAACCACAACAGTTAACCTCACAGAACAAAAAATAACCACACAACACTTCCAACTAAAGTAGTAAAGGCAATTTAATTATTTTAAATTTTGTAATTTATGCAAAATAGGCTAACGAACAAATGTCACTCAAACCACCTGCTGTGTGGGGAAAATCCGCTTTTACAACAAAAGCAGCAATACGTGCTTACAAGCCTACATATTAACTATTATAGGAGAGTGTGAGTGACAACGGCAACAAGCTACCCTTTAGTGTAATCTTGACGCCAACCCGCTCACTAAATGAGCGCCTAATCCATACCCCCTGCCCGAAAACTAATTTCATTAACAGGCATTTCACTTTATAGTTGTTGTTGCCTATTTGCGTACGTTTTTTAAGCTCTACATACATACTACTGCTGTGAGGCTTGGTTTTGTTTGTTTTCGCATCTATTTACTGTACATTGGCTTTATTTCGTGTTTATTTATTGGCCTCTAATGTGTATTTGCATAGATTTGCCGCCGGTGTGCAGTTAAAATGGCACACATCAAATATACGGCGCTGACCACATAACCACATTTGTACAAAAAATTTGAACTTCCTACGCATTTGTTGCTGTTTTTTCTACTGCTCTCTTTGCGTCCCTTTGCCGAACGCTAATCACTTACTGTGCAATAATTAGCTGCTGTCACTGCAACTCTGTGCTGTGTTTATGATAATCACCTTTTTAACCCTTTCAGCGTCAGGGTCGCTGTCATGGTTCGAGGCGAGTTGTCATTGTTTTCAGTAAATAAATTTGCTTTCTATTATCATAGTGATTTTTCTCTGCGCTGTTGTGGCTTTAATTTGCCTGGTAATTTTTAATTTGCATATTTATTATTTTTGCAATATGGCAACGATGATTATGCATCAGTAAGCTTATTAATTTAGTCGCATCGACTAATTACTGTTGTGAAAGAAAACGCAAATGAGATTCAATAATGATAAATCCGCTAATTTATTTTTGTTATTGATGATACTTAAATAATTTTTGAAGATTTGGAATGAGTATCTACATATATATGTAGGCAATAATATGAAGGAAATTTTCGCACATGCAGCAGTAAATAACTAGCACGCATTTAGGCGCCCGGTTTTAGCCGTCGCGCCTTAACACACTTTGTTTACATTTAAATTAGAAACTTAACTTTATTTTTCAATACCTGCAAATAAAATTTTCACTTGCCAGAATTTGCAGCTCTCTCAAATTTTTACGCCACCAAATTTTCTCTTACTTGCAATATTTCTGGGTTATTGAATGCAATTCCAGTAAAAACTTGCAAGAACTGGTACCAATTCGTAAAACTTTTTTTTATATTGAATGGACCTAATATGGGCATCAATCTAAATGGTTTTGAAAAAGCTTTACTATACGTAGAAGGGCTGCCACCTGTTTAAAAAATCAAATTCTATGTATGATAAAAAAATTCATGAAAGATAATTTTATGGTCCAGTAATATAAAAGAAATGTTATCAAAACAAATCCCTCGTTGGCAATTATGTACGTATGAACATATTGTAATAAAATAACTTATACGATTTCGTAAACCTTTCGTTTGAAACAAATATTATTTTAATGAAATTAAATTTGACTTTAAAAACAGGTGGCACCCTTTTAAAAATATTTGAGAACTAAAACCTTCTTTAACCTTTTTCGTCTGACTCCCATATGGTAATACCTAAGTATTTCAATTACCTGATTCCCTTAAATCAAATGGAATTTTATTCATTAAACAGGTGGCAACCCTCCTACATTCTATGGAGCTTTAAGGCTTATTTGAGGCTTTCTAAGCTCTGCAGCTTAGTGAACCACAGTCATGTAGCCAAGTGCGTAAATGGAACCTCCTTGGTATGTTCTTGACGGGAATTAACTTAAGCTACAAGCCGATAAATATGTCGCTGACTTAAGCAACGCATCCCGTAAGGCAATTCAACAAATCTTTGGAGTATTTCTATTTTAGAGTTTTCTGCAGTTCCCCACAACTGAATTCCTAAGGTCCAGATCGATTTTATAAGAACTAGTAGAGTATATATAATTGGAGCGACGATTCATAAGCCATTGCAAGCTAGTGAGTTTTAGTTCTATGGCTTTTCGTTTTATAAATATAAATACCGAGATAAATACCAAGATATTAATAGCGTTTTCTTTTCTCAGAAAAAGTTCTGCCCTTTTATATGGGAACTCTTGCTTTGCGTTGCCCTGAAACCTGAGAAAATGTTGCGTTCTTTATATGAGAATGAAACAGAAAATATACTACTCCATCACAATTTATTTATAGAACTTAATAAAGCTGAATTATTCACTTGGCCTGTAAGTCTTTAACAATTTTAAAGCAAAACACTTATTTCTGATAGGGAAAATAATTGCATTTTTACAAGATTAAATTAAAAATCAACCATGCAACTCTCCCCCTCACGTTTATTTGAGGGCAGAAAAGGCAGCACTTTCGCCGGATCAGAGCGCAACCTGCTGAGAAAAGAACACGACGCCTTGTGAAAGGGCTGAGAAAAGAACATGAAAATGTGGCAGCGCTAACGCACAAAAGAAAACGCTATAAGTCTCGTTGCTTTGGGGCACATATACACAATTGCGTTTGACGAGCGGGCAGGTATCTCGCTTGAGGGTGAATGTCACATGGCCAGATTTTGGCTCATTGGACTTTATTCGCCAATTTTGGTGTACGCCTGCTAGCCATTCATGAAGTTTGGACTGTTCCATATCCTGTTTGGTGAAAAAGTAGCGATTTTTAAGGTAGGACTGAATAAATATATAGCAGGTAGTGGGAAGACTAGTTTTAATTTTATAAAGTAATCTATAGCTTGCAAAATATTTATGAAGGCAGCTGCACAATACTCTTTTTGGTCGAGGGCACAGTAATTTCAACAAGTCCATGCACTTTTTCGATTGCTCTTCTATGATTGATAGTAACCTTTTAAGAAAATGAATTTCCAGGATTATGCAGATCGTGGATCGTAAGCTAAATTCTCGATAAGATTCTACTTTATCAGCACTTTTTCCGGGTTTGAGACTAATTTTTATTTATGACACCTAAGTACAAGACAGGGTGGCGTTGACTTTATTTATTATCTCGGGTAGGGGTTCAAAGATATACGGTACGAATACCACTTTTAGATAGCTCGCAAATGTCTTAGCTTTTTCTAAATCACCTTTTGCCCATTTGCGGTTTTTATTATTGAAGATTCTATCAGGGTTGATCTCCTAAATTTGCTCTCTTCTTTCCAGAGAGAATATTCGGTAGTTGCAGATACATCAATCCTGCTCAGGTGTCGTTGAGTTTGGGAGTTCCTTTTTATATCTTCATGGTATCAAGTTTGCAAGACTTTTTTTCAGGCTTATGTTTTTCTTTTTTTCCTTGGAATTTAGCACTTTTTCTGGTTCAATATACATACTTACTAAAAATCACAAACTACTTACATCCAAAAATAAATTTTTTACAATCTTTGCTAGAAAGTACAACGAAAAAGTGCGATATTGAAACGGAGAATGAAAACAAGTAATTTTTAAGCAAAAAACACAACCTACTTCAACGACCTGTGAGACACTACCTTTTCGATAGAAAAATAATTATCGAAATCGGTNACCAATCTTGGTGTATTCCTGCTAGACATTCATGAAGTTTGGACTGTTCCATATCCTGTTTGGTGAAAAAGTAGCGATTTTTAAGGTTGGACTGAATAAATATATTGCAGTTAGTTGGAAGAGTAGTTTTCATTTTATAAAGTAATCTATCGCTTGCGAAATATTTATGAAGGCAGCTGCACAATACTTTTTTTGGTCGAGGGCATAGTAATTTCAACAAGTCTATGGACATTTTCAATTGTGCTGTTTTTTCCTGAAGCCGAGCTGAAGATTGGATATGAGTTTTCGCTCTTCTATGATTGGTAGTATCCTTTTAAGAAAGTGAACTTCCAGTATTATGCAGACCGTGGATAGTAAGCTAAATTCTCGATAAGATTCTACTTTATCAGCATTTTTTCCGGGTTTGAGACATGATTCAATAATAAAAGGTTTGCTCAAAAAGCAGTTTTCCCGCTTCCTCTTGACAAAATCGTCTCCCTTAGCAAGGGCACTGTGTGTGGGTTCGTGTGTGTGTGCAAAGATTTTGTAAGGGAGCTAAGGGAGTTTAAAAAACTCTAATGTCAATAATGAGCAAACCTTTGATTATTGAATCATGGGTTTGAGACTCATTTTTATTTATGACACCTAAGTACAAGACAGAGTGACGTTGACTTTATTTATTATCTCGGGTAGTGTTTCAAAGATATACGGTACGAATACCACTTTTAGATAGCTCGCAAATGTGTTAGCTTTTTCTAAATCAGCTTTTGTCCATTTGCGGTTTTATTATTGAAGATTCTATCAGGGTTGATCTCTTAAATTTGCTCGCTGCTTTCCAGAGAGAATATTCGGTAGTTGCAGATGCATCAATCCTGCTCAGGTGTCGTTGAGTTTGGGTATCTAGTTTGCAAGACGTTTTTTTCAGGCTTATATTTTTCTTTTTTTCCTTAGAAATCTAGAAATTTTTCTTGTTCAATATGCATACTTACTAAAAATCACAAACTACTTAAATCCAAAAATAAATTTTTTACAATCTTAGAAAGTACAACGAAAAAGTGCGATATTTAAACGGAGAATGAAAACAAGTAATTTTTAAGCAAAAAACACAACCTACTTCAATTCTCATAAAAAAGATTAACAGTACCGTTAATTTATTCATAATCCTATGATCGGATCTAAACCAAATTAGTACTCGAGGACCTGTGAGACACTACCTTTTCGATAGAAAAATAATTATCGAAATCGGTTGACGTGGTCCAAAGTTATGCGACGAATTGATAACCTCCTCCTTTGTTGGAAGTCAGTTAAAAATAAAACTAAGAATTTCTCTAAATGAGCCTTATAATTTAATAAAGAGGAAACGCTACGGATAATAAGAAGTACGACCGATATTTTTAAAATTTCTTTCAATTATTTCCTGAAAATTTTAAAGCAAATAATTTTCAGTTCTTAAATCTTTCACCAAATCAAGTGCAGCTCTCCTCACACTCTCCTACCATAAGCAATTCTCTCAATACTTTCGCATACTATCCGCAATTTCCACGCCTCTATGTCCTTTAAGTGCGCGCATTCTGCAACGGCAATCAAATCTGCACCCGAGCAATCAAATCCTGGATCATGTTGGCANTAGCTCTCCTCACACTCTCCTACCATAAGCAATTCTCTCAATACTTTCGCATACTATCCGCAATTTCCACGCCTTTATGTCCTTTAAGTGCACGCATTCTGCAACGGCAATCAAATCTGCACCCGAGCAATCAAATCCTGGATCATGTTGGCATTAGACATACCAAAAAAACTACACAGGATAACAGCAGTGACATTAACAAGCAAATTCCAAATCTACACAAAAGAAGCTGCAGAGACCAAATACCGCCTTTATTGATGGCTGCGCAGCCACGGACAATAAAAATTTCTACACCAAATGAAAGTGTGGACGATTAAAGCTAACGATACGCTAAGTAAACAAAATCGGTGAGAGGTAGTAGGCAGGGCGCATGAATGGACGATTGATGGATGTACATAAGTAGGTAGTGGGTTNGCGGTACGCTAAGTAAATAAAATCGGTGAGGGGTAGTAGGCAGGGCGCATGAATAGACGATTGATGGATGTACATAAATAGGTAGTGGGTTCGCTGGGATGAAGTAAGCAAGTGGAAGGTGGGTAGAGTGCTAGTCAATCGAGCAACCCACCGAAAAGCATTTATTAAAGTTCATGCTTTCTGATGTTGAGCGATCAAACTTTTCGTTAGCGGCGATAGTACGAGTTCTTTTCGCCAGCTTCCCCCATGCACCTACTTGTTGTATGCGCTGTTTGTCATGTATTCAAAAGAACATTATAGCACGATATGAGTAATTTGCTTTTGGCCTTAATGGTCAAGCGTAACTAAGATGAGCTATGTATGGCCAGACACACACACACACGCACATCAGTTTGGAGTTGCAGTGAATGGTTGCTCAACAGTGATGANACGATACGCTAAGTAAACAAAATCGGTGAGAGGTAGTAGGCAGGGCGCATGAATGGACGATTGATGGATGTACATAAGTAGGTAGTGGGTTCGCTGGGATGAAGTAAGCAAGTGGAAGGTGTGTAGAGTGCTAGTCAATCGAGCAACCCACCGAAAAGCATTTATTAAAGTTCATGCTTTCTGATGTTGAAGCGATCAAACTTTTCGTTAGCGGCGATAGTACGAGTTCTTTTCGCCAGCTTCCCCCATGCACCTACTTGTTGTATGCGCTGTTTGTCATGTATTCAAAAGAACATTATAGCACGATATGAGTAATTTGCTTTTGGCCTTAATGGTCAAGCGTAACTAAGATGAGCTATGTATGGCCAGACACACACACACACGCACATCAGTTTGGAGTTGCAGTGAATGGTTGCTCAACAGTGATGAGCAATTGGCAGTTGAAAGCTATTGCTGAATGTTCTTGTTGATGTGTCCGTTGATGAATGCCAAGCAGTCATGTTATGAGTTTGTAGTGACACTGGGAACATTGGGAGATACATAAAACGTAAGCAAGTGAAAGGTAAAATAGTAGTTTGCAGCAAGGGCTGTATGGGGCAATAAAAATATCAAAGAAAATGAGCTACCCTGCGACAAAGTTTATGATTGGAAAAATTTTGGAATTTTTTTGAAGCCGGTTTCTTAAAACTTTTATGTGATATCAAAATGTCCTGCCAGCCGAATTCCATCTTTTTAAAATACGCTTTGGTGTCCTCAGTTCGCATACAACTGAGACACCAGGTTCAAGCACCTTCCTTTTGTATATCCAGAAATCTATCCTTTACTAGATTTACAACGTCATCTGCGTAGGAAATCCTTTAGCAACCTCTTCCCACAAGTTCCCCTCATTTAGGATTCAAAGAATGGTTAAGAGAAGCACCACCCTGTGTAGAGCCTCTGCTTACCCTACGCTGCATTATATCGCTGCGTCATGCCGCCGGGAAAGCTTTGTCCCAGACAACGCGGTACCAGTATTTAAACAGGAATCTGACAATTGCCCGTAAGTACAACTTTAAATACTCCCTCAATCTCGGAAAAAGGCGCATTCAGTGATTGCTTTATATCTCCCTAAATCGTAAGTTTCTTTGGCCCTAAATTCCACGGATAATTCTGGAAATACCCTAAGAGAGTTTACAGTAGCAGTCAAGTTCAAGGCATCCTCCCACGTTTTGACAGAAAACCTCTAAGCTTTCTTGATTTTAGACTTATCGCTTCCAGTCCTGCTTTTTTAAGTTCTCAATCAGAGAGTTACTTCATTTTCCGGGCTCTAGTAAATAGTCGTCTGTGCTTGAGAACCCTATTTAGCAAGGCATGAACTCTCAAGAGCGCCTCCGCTTGGAACGATAACTGCCTCGATAAGTTCATCTACGGAAACAATATCGAGTCTAGTTCTGCCTACAGTGGGAGAGCCGAGCGCAAATTGCTGCTGTAGAGATACCAATTTTTATCCCTCAGATTTCTGAGTGGTGTGCTTACTAGACGAACTTTTTTCAAAGAGAAGTAGAAGTAGATATGATCCAAAAAGGAGTGATCTGGAGAACCCACCAGTCCGAGTTGGGAAATGCAGAAACAGAACTTAGAGTTACTCACCTTTTGCTTTAATAAGCCCGCTATCGCAAATAAAGGGACGCGAATTTCCATAGCATAGAGGTAGGCTTAAGTTCTACCAGGGTCCTTCGCTGTGCTCAGTTTGCGTTTCTTCGTCCTGATTATAGAGATACCGAAACTAATGAGCCATAGCTCCTGGATACCGATCACGTCAGTGTCGTGTTTACTTTAGTGGAGGATAATCTGGCAGACAATCAATCTCTCGGCTCCTCTCGGCCCCTTCGATCATCCGTTTAAGAGAATGATATCAAACCTCCTAGAGAAGCAACGCCGCCAGCACTCCCAACATCCTATAGATTCCAAAGTAAATCCACCTCACAAAGCGATTTCCAGTGGAGACCATCCCCTCTGAGATCGGTTTGCAGGGCTCGCAAGGACTACCTTAAAAACGGTGAAAGGACCGAGAGCCTATGAATTTAGCCATGCGCCTGAACTTTAAGGGCGCAGTCCCTGAGGATTTCTTTATTTCTCCTGAGTTGAAAAGGGTTCGGTTTAGCCGTTACCTTAACTTCTCCAACGGAGGGTACTGCACCCATATAAAACGACGCTTTTGGCATACGTCACTCTTACAATGTATTAATGAACCTTCTTCATCGATGTGGCTCACCGTTTCGGCCTTACTCAGAGCTCTAAAAATCGCCATGAAGCATGTCAAGAGACCCTTACTGGTACAGGAGATTCCACTTTGCACCGTTCCCCAGCGAACAACAAGCAATACAGGCTGCGGGTCTTGGCCCATTGAAGACTTCGGCGAGCTTTCGTCTACTGATGCTTTGATATAAGCGACGTTGGATATCGATTTTGACGCCCAGGCGAGGCTCAAACCCGTAAGTGCTACGTTCAACCCTTCTCTTATAAAATTCGAGCCATCTGTGCGGGTTATTCCCCGGTGTTACTAGGGGAAATGAATTCGCCACCACACTGTTTAAAAACTGAAAATTTGCTGTCGAAAAAAGTATTTCCTGCAGGACCGTAACTAGATACATATGTAAGTGCCAGTTACGAAACGGAAGCCAATGCGTATATTTGTGCCTTTACTACCACAAAAGGATGCCTGCAATCTGTCATAGCGCCAAAGCGAAACGTAATAAATTCCTGCACAGGAACATAAAAGGATGTCAGCCGGCATAGCGCGCGGTAAGGATGAAAGATGAAATGCGGAGGAGTACAAAGCTTTTGTGTAGTATCTGACCATTCATCAGCCTCTTAATATTTGCTTTCACTATTACATGCAGCTATAATTTATTTATATATCACTCATATATGAATGTACTGGTATTTAGGTATGTCGAAAAGTATTTGGCAGGACAACATCATCGCCATCATCAACGTTATGCACATAAAGCATACTGTGAACTATAAAGGATTTTTGTGCGCTCTTATGGGGTATAAGTATCCGTCTATTTTTGTGTGTTATTGCATTTTCGCCGCACTACTTGTGCTCATAAAGCAAATGTGTTCCAACTATTCGTTCGCTACGCTGGTCAAATGTCCTTTTTGTATTTATTAATTTTTATTTTTTTTTGCAAATGTGCTCTTTTACTATATTTCATATTAATATTAAATGCATAAGTACACTCTAGATAGTGTGTGTATATGTGTGCTTCTACATGCTTCACATTGTGCTTGACTATATCGCATGCCAACAGGCTTTTAATAATAATTTAAATATCCTGCATATCGCTCCAACAATGACACATCCTTGTCTCTCTATGTAATGTGTACACGTATTAATAACACTTGCAACGCATATTAAATGATGCAACATGCAACTGATAGCTGATAGCAAAAGACAGAGAATAAATGCATGTATGGACGGACATTCGACATGCTTAAGAGCATGAGAAAAGCACTTAAGTTTATGTTGTGAGCAGGTGGTACTACAGCAGCGCAACGATGTATGTACATTTATGCCAGGATATCAAACTCCTGCTACTAAATTTAATACGAAGCTTAGAGTGTCACAATCAAAGAGGTAATTCATAGACGAAAACCGGTTGGCAACTTACAAGCAAATATACATACATACCTACATATATTCATTCCTACTTTGATATAAGGCACTTGATTGCCGAGTGTCCAGTTATTGGTGTCGATTTAATGTGCAGCATCTCTATGTGTGTGTATGTGTACGATCTGCAGTCTAAGGATAATACACCTACACTCCTACAGAAATATAGCCTCATAAATGTGCACTAATGTGTGTGTGTTTCTCCGGTGCGTAAGTAGAATGTCCTTCTTCTATGTATTCTGCTATTTGTGCATAAATGCTTGTGTTTCATGCATTATTAAAATTTCTAGTGTTTTCGCTCTTTATGTCTACATGTGCACATTAATATTGTAATTGCAAAATTTTGCACGTAAAATTTTGTGTGACCAAATAGTGAAGCAGCATAAAATTGAGATGATTTTCACAATTAAGTTTTAATACTTACTATAAGTAAAATGAACACAAAATTATAGTTTTTTATTTTATCAAAAATGTAAATTTATACGCTTGGTAGAAGTCAAAGAAACGGGTACGCTCTCATATAAAAGTCATTATTTCTGAACGATATCCCGAAAATGCCCGGTGTTAGCCGTCAGTTGTATGGTAGTAAGAAATTCGATATTTCCGGTTCCGATAAATGATTAATACATTGTAAAAATACACCCGATTACCAAATTTCAGTCGAATATCTCGACAACTGAGAAACTAGATTGCGTTCAAACAGACAGACACGCGAACAGACGGAACAGTTTACATTTTCATGGGTCGGGTTGGTTGTTAGAAGCGTCACCTGAGCACTTGCCCAGAACCTAATTAGCGCTGAGAGCACCATTTTGATATGCTTTCTCTGGGATCCCTGATATTATCTGCTTCCAAGACCTCTTGGATCTCTGTAAGACTTTGGATGCAGAATCTCCACAGTGTATCATGCCTTATGCGTGCCAATGTCGGGATCTCGCAAAGGTAGTGTAGGGGCCGTTTTCTTACTTCCCGCTAAATTGCAGCTGCGTCTCCGTGGACTATATGGGAAGCCTATTTTGACAACATGATCGCCAATTGGGCAATGATCGACGTCTTTACATGGCCCTATGTCTTTGACTTGTCATACTGCGGCTTGAAGATTTTTCCGACATGTATTGACCATACGTGAGAATCTCAAATTCTGTTCCCTTTTGATGAGTCGGAATAGATGGTTTATTGACTCTTCATAATATGATAAACTGAAAATAATCTATTTTATTTTATTGATAAGGAAAAGGATAAAGGCAAAGGTAAAAATAAAAACAAAAATAAAGATGCGTAAAGATAAGGCAAAAATGAAGACCAAGGTAAATTTAAACACTCTACTTATATAAGGGCAAAGGTGAATGAGAATATGTAGATGAAGAAAATGATAAACATAAAGTTTAAAACAGGAATAAATATTAAGAAAAAGATGAGGATGAGGATACCGATAAAAGCAAAGAAAATGGTATAGATAGAGACACAGAGATTCAACCTGGGAACTATTTCGGGGTTTTCGGTATTCTTCGGGAACTTATTGATATAATAATCGATACTTTTATGGATTTTGTTATAGATTTTGGTATCGATTTTATGATAGATATTTACATCGATTTGGTATAAATTTTACTATCGATATTTTTATTGATATTTATCGGTTTGCTTACCGATTTGGGTATCGATTTTATTATTGATATCGATTTTGTTAGCGATTTGGGTATCGATTTTGTTATCGATATTTTCATTTATTTTCGGAACTATTCGGGATTTTCGGAATCTTCGGGACTACTTCGGGATTCTTGGGACTATATCGGGATTTTTGGGACTATTTTGGGACTTATTCGGGAATTTCGACACTTCTCAAATATCCATGAAAGTCTCGAAAATCCCGAAATAGTCCCACGATCCCGAAAATACCTCAGTAGACTTGAAAATCCCGAAATAGTCCGAAAGTCCTGAAGTCGCCCCGAAGATTCCGATAATTCCCAAGAAGTCTCGAAAATCCCGAATTATTTCCGAGGATCCCGAAAATACCAAAGAAGTCTCGAAAATCCCGAAACAGACCAAAAATCCCGAAGCCGTCCCGAAGATTCCGATAATCCCGAAGAAGTCTCGAAAGTCCCGAAGTAGTCCCAGAAATCCCGAAGATTTTCGTAGAACTGGAAGTTGGAAGATATTTGAATATATATTACTTGCGTAGCATAACAAAAGTATTATTTAGTTGAAAATTACAAACCAAATTGATTCGCCCTACAAATCTAATCAAACATTTTTATTTCTTATTTGCATTAGTTAACTAAAATGAGAATCAGGCGTGTAATTTGACCTTTAAAAACCCTATATTTTTAATTACGAGGAGAAACTAGACATCAAAGCCTTATAAACTTGCCATCAATTTTATTCAAATACATTCATATTGCTTTCACAAAGCTTCTCAAGAAATGCTGCAAAGTAAGTATAAGCTTCCTAGATCCTAGTCAGATGGAAGATTAACGAGAGGTACTGCCATGCAAGAATTGACCTTTACATAATCTTGGGGGTTAAAGTACCTAGGTATCTGGTTCGACTCCAACTTAAATTGGAGCGAACAAATAAATAACATTAAACTGAAATTAATTCCTTTCAACTTTGCTCTATACAGAAATAGGGGCATCATTCCACGCAAGCAATTGTGGCTTTTATATAACGCATATTTTATGTCCAAGATCAGCTATTTAAATCNTATTTGAACGTCGAATACACTCCTCTTTCCAAATCCATAAAAAATGGGGGTTATCGGTTAAAACAAAATATTATCTATGAAATGACCATAAAAATAACATCCAGGGTCAGTATGAAACTCGGCTTTGTAAATCGTGAGTGTTGGGTGATGCTTAATATATCAACTCAAAAATTTTGTATGGGAAGCTCTCTCACCA
The DNA here is from genome assembly GCF_001687245.7 of Rhagoletis zephyria. Lineage (NCBI taxonomy): Eukaryota > Metazoa > Arthropoda > Insecta > Diptera > Tephritidae > Rhagoletis > Rhagoletis zephyria. The sequence goes on along the minus strand of NW_016158525.1, from coordinate 6,321 downwards.
CGAAAATTTTAAGCTTAAGAAAAAATATTTAGGGGCCGCGCAACGATTTAAACAAATTACATTTTTTTTTTCATTGCGATCTTTTGAATTATTGCAACCTATAAACTCGCTGAGTTATAGCTGGTAAAATTAAATTGTTTCCGAATTTCGCGATTGAAAAAAAAGAAAAACTTTTTTTTCACACGCGCAAGTTAACTTTTTCCGCGACTCTTTCATTTGCTCGTTCAGTATTAAACCATCCTATCTTGTGAATACCCTTACTGAATGAGAGTGCTCATTTGTGTACATAACTAGAGTAATATTGTCATATTAATACCGTTTACTGTATGCAACAATGAATTGCACTCAACTCTTTGTGAGGAGAAAGTTTGCTGGCTCAAAAACACACCGAGTTTCCAAATACAAAGTGCTTTTCTGTCGACGTCGTTGTTTTACTTTATTTGCTTTTCAACCAATTTATTGTAGCTTTTTGGCCTTCACTTAATGCGAATATGTACATATTAACATACATACGTACATACATACCTATATATTTACTAATAAAAGTATAAAGCAAACGCTTTAGGCCACGTTATGCGAATTTGAAAATTAAGTAATCCACTGCTAGTACGAGATTTTTTTAATTTTGCTTTGACTTGTGTTTCTTTCGAATCTGGCTTTGCAGATGACTTCACAAAAATTCACTTTTCTCTTGAAAATATGTACATACATATAAGTCATATTGATGCCCTCAATGGTGCGGCTTGTAATTTTCGGCTTACTTTGTTTTCGAGCTGTTCGTATATGGGTTCCTTTTTCAACATTTTAACTTGTTTCGAGCCCTGTTTTCAATGTTTTTGGTTTATTTATATGTTTTTATTATAAATTACTTAATAATAACTTCCAAATTTTTCTCCACCTTCATCTGGCACACATGTGCTTTTTTGCATTTTTTTTTTGCACAGTTTCAAAACAGCGGTTAATGAAACTGAAAAAAGCAGATGAAAAAAGCAGTTGATATTCAATGTTTTGTTTTTTATCCCATTAAATTTAAATGTTTATGTAAGTTATTTGTAATGCTCTTTTTGTTATTTTAAACACTCAGCGAAATAATTAACTAAAAGGTGAAATAAAAAGGTTTGAAAATTTTAAAAACCGAGAAACTGCGGAGAAACACCCACGGCTCTCATTTCAAAGTGGCCAGGTTGTGCGGGACCAGACAAAAATTGTTTCACGACACTCTTGAAAAAAAAACCTAAAGTTGTGTGATATAAGCACTTTTTGTTTTATTAAGAAATTAACATCAAAAAAAAGATAATAACCGGTAGATCTCAGATATTTAAGTACAACAAAATTAGAATATTCCAGAAAAGGATACATATATTTATATAAATATATATATACATAGGAATATAAGTTTGCCCTCGCCCATTTAGCTGAGTGTATAAAATGCCCTAGAAGCAATTTATTTCAATAAGGCTCAACATATATAAATTCTGACAAACAAATAGGAGATATCAAATTGTTCGTTTTTTATTCCCCTCAAAAAACGTACATATGTTCAAACCGAAATATTCTTAAAGCTCCTTCCCCAGGCACACATATTGTGAAACATTGCCTAATTCCCTTAATCCAAGAAGAATTTGACTTTTTCAACAAGTGACAACCTTCCTACATGTAATTTAGATATAAAGACTTTTCCAAAACATTTCGTTTGATACCCATATTGTAATAATACATTTAACATATTAAATAATTTGAATAAAATTTAAATTTTAAATAGGTGGCAACATTTCAAATCTCAAAATAGTTTAATATATATTTCATTTAACTTGTGTATAATCGCATTAAATTCGACTTTTCAAACAGGTGGCAACCCTCTTCATACCATTTTCAAACAACAACCTTTTTAACCCTCTTTTTGTGCTATATAATACAAATACCTAATTGCAATAATTCAACTTGATAGCCATAAAATATTAAATCACTTAACTTGCTAAATAATTAAACGTAATTTTTTTAACAGGTGCCAACCCTATTCAAAATGTTTTCACTCTGCAACCTTCCTTAACCTGTTTCGTTTGACACCCATATATTTATAAATATTTCAACTACCTGATTTCTCTGATTCAGCTTAAATTTGACTTTTTAAACAAGTGGCAACCCTCCTACGTGTAGTTTAGAAATGAAGCCTTCTCAAAACTGTTTCGATTGATATCTATATTGTAGTAATATATTTAACTTGCTTGAATTACATTTTTTAACAGGGTGTACCTCTTCTTTTCTTGTTATAAACAGGGACGGAAAATAATCATAGTTTTTTAAATTTTAACCAAAAAAATCAAGAAGTTGTAAGCGTCGTAAACTGACAATGATTTTTATTTTTCGAGTTTAACCGGTAAAGATTTTAATTTTTTCGCTCCTGGATAATAATTAATATTATTTTCGCCGTATCCTTTTCAGAGGTAGCGAAAACCTAATAATAGAAATAAAACTCAAAAATTATTATTATCTCTGAGCGAAAAAAAAAATCATAAAATAATGATTAACTACTGATTTAAATCATTTCACTCATAATGATTACCATCCCTGGTTATAAACATTTTTCTCGCCGCGACGAGACGGGTTTGGTCACCTTTGTAGAGAGAGTGCATGAATACTCTGACGATGGGCAACATCCTAGAATTGTCCTTGAAAAGACTTCCAGTAAATCGGCTAGGGCATTTGGTTCTAAAAATCAGCCAGCGTAGCACCGTATCAAACATTTTACAAAACTTGCTTTCAAAAACCAAAGTTTTTAGTTAACAAAACCGGAGTCTTTTTTAATGTAATGTAAATTCACTCACGCATTTATTTCTTCTTTTTTCATTTTCTTTAAAAAAGTTTTTACCTATTTACATTTATTATTTTTATTTATTTATGGATTTGGCACAATGACTTCGTCTGCCTTTGTGACACAGCCAATATTGCCCCCTTTCTTCGGTTTGCTGCTGTTGCTTATCTGCAAGCAAAATGGAATTGACTATTTTGGCTGGGAATTTCGCAAAGTCACACCATAACCGCATTAGCTATTGCTCAATATTTGATTTTGTAATTGATGTTAATACGCAATCGACTACGCACATACATACATACGTAGTTCCGTGATGCTTTTGGGTGTTTTAATAGGATATGAACATACTATATTTATGTTAGTCATTATTTGACTTTTGATGCCTCCAATAAATCGAATGGGCACACCTGGCAAGATTTTTTCAATTAAAGGTTTTTGGTGCAAAGCATTTATGGCTGTAGGCGGTTCTGCCTTTTGTTAGGGTCCTTTATTCATGTCAATGACTATAACCAAATATAGATGCTGGGAATATACCAGTCTAAGAGAAACTTTCCTGTTCATGTCTGAAAAACTGTTCTGAGCTGCGATGGGAGCCAGAAATCACTTTCACCGGCCAGACCATTATTGGTGTTAATGTGTTCGGCGTGTTCCCGTGGCTATGCTGCGGTTTGGGATGCGAACGGACTAAAAGAAGCCACCCAAACAGTTTAAGCTTACAGGGTCTGCATAAAAATATTTAAAAATTTTATAAACGGAATCAATATAACGAGGTCTTTGGAGATATTTTAAAATCTGTCCAGTTCATGTAAATCTTAATATTTTATCGACATTCTTTGGAGGATATAATTGATTTTATAATTCCAGTGCAAAACAGTAATAATACTTTTTGGTGAGGCATCCTAATGTTCATATACATATGCCACAAACAACCTTTACGCAAACAAAGTTAAAATGTGCTTTCCTGTGCTTTCGGATGTAAAAAATGTTTAAAGCCCTATTCATGCAGAATTTCTGATCCATAAGCAATTTATCCCAACCTTTTGAATAAACACTACAATCGAACTTAAGCTTTACCAACACCTTTATCACCACATACGTATAGTATACTAAACTTCCGCTTAACTCTTGCACTCTTGTCGATCGACTCAAAATAAAAACACTCAAAAGTCGTTAAGTCTTTCAAAAAATGCAATGACATACAAAATATCAACTCACTTTCCATTTCGATGAGCAAGACCACTATGTACATAATAGGGAAATGATAATAAGCGCTTCATACTTTTTCATAATAAAATAGGCAACAAAATCAACAGAGCGACAAAAAACACTCAATTTCTTTGAGCAAAATGTTGCACTGATTGCGAGCGCAGGCAAAATGGCAACAACCTCGAGCCAACAAACCAAGTTGGCCAACAAATGTAAACCAAACGTGAGACGGCGCAGACGAACAACGCTAACAAAAGCGCATGCGCAACTATGATCGCATGAAGGTACAAAATGCGGCATACAGCAAAGTGAAGTTGTGAACAGTAAAAACAAAAATTTAATTGGGCTCACTATATAGTTAACCAACCAGCGTAAAATCGAACGCGAAAAGTAAACACCGCCGATGAAACGAAAGCAAAAGTGTGAAATATTACAAAGAAAAAACCACAACAACAAAAAACAAAACTACAAACAATAATCGCATTGCATGTTAAGTGTTACGTGAACAACGATTGTACGGCTACGGCTCGCTTCCGGCAGGCGGGTTTTTTTGGTAGAATACATATAATGCAAACTTAAAATCATATGTGGTACGTGGTATGTAAAAATGAGGGAAAAACCCTCTGATGTACTTAATAAATAAAATTATGAAAGTGAAAACTTTTCAATAAATTACTCTTAGATATGCGGAAAATCGCGTTTGACTAAGCGGTTCCAGGGGTACGCAGTGGTTTATCGTTTAGTGATATTGAAAAAGGAAAAGCCTACGCGCTCAACCAAAATGGGGAAATATTGTGACCCGAAAGAAGTATAACAGCACAAAATTAACATTGAAATCGGATTTATGTGACTTATTTCAGTAAGTAAGAGTAACGAATGTGATTTAGTGTTTTCACGTGGGTTTCAATGAAGTAATAACCAGTTTTGTAACAAAGTTGTGTGGTAATATCGTTGTTGGGAGTAAGTGATAAGCAAAGGAAAAATATGCAACATGCAAGCTTGTATGCCAAGTATCAAGAAAAACTTTATTTTGCACAATAAAATAGAAACTGAGCCCATCAAAATCACACGGGTATTAACAAAAAATTTGCGTTTGTCGGAAAACGCAAAAGCTTTTTCCGAAGTACTAACAATGAATAAATATGTATATAAAAAAATAATATCAAAAATTTATATTTTGAGTTAATATACTTTTGACCAATATGTGAGATGTGTACATATGTAAAAACGGGATTCAATAAGACCGCAGATTTCCTTATGCAAATAAAACATAAAAAATTTGTAGAAATGATTTTATTTATTTCATCATTTTTTTTAGGCATGGCATTAACATACATCTGTATTAAGCATACTCCATGCCGCTTAAATGCCCGCCACGACTCCTCTGGCAATACAGTATGTGCATATCAAAACTTCCGGTGACGTTTTGGCATAGCTCACATTTGTATATCATTAATAACGCATATGATTTACTCATCTTCAGCTCTGAAAACGTCCCGAACGTATTGGCATAGACCATACTTTTCACGGAGCCCCAGGCAAAGAAGTCTAATGCTGTCAAATGGCAATATTTCGGCGGTCATTTGAGCTCGTTGTTTCATGGAAATTCGCTCGCAATAAGGCCATTGTTAAATACGATGTGTGGCAAGTGGAACCGTCCTTTTGAAAGTACATATTGTTCAGGTCCATTTTATCTTATTCAGGCTATAAAAAATTGGTTATCATTTCACGACAATGTCACGGTAACAGCGTTACCGGTATCGAACGACCTGTAGTAAACACACACGGCTGTTCTCACGTTTTGCACCGACCCAGTCTCTACGAGTTTCTGCACAAACGGCTGTTTAAAATTTTTTCGAAACAAAAATTCTTATACATAAGAATACATTTTTGAATTATTTGTTATGGGTGGCAACCCAATTCAAAAATATATTTAATCTGGAGCTTTCTTTAAGGTTTTCATGCTGGCACGCAATAGAAAAGAACTGATGTAAATATTCGGAATCAGACAAAAAGTTTTATGAAAAAAAAAAATATTTATGGATTCTTCGAATTAATTTCTTTAACTATTCCCGCCATGCATTGGCACCTTGCTTTACCTTGCTCTCTAACTTACGCTTAACTAACAATGATTATATTCCTTCTACCAAAGATTGTTTTATTTTAAGACTTTTTAAAACTCCAAATTGCCAAAGCACAGTGCGCCAGAAGACAGAAAATGTGGCCAAAATTGTTGATTGACTATTTAAATGTGAAAAAATTAAATATTTGTATGATACAGCTTATTATCTGCAGTATCAAAA